>NW_027660362.1:0-127931 GCF_963280865.1 Gymnoscopelus braueri | reverse complement strand
TCAAATGGCAGGTGTGGGGAATTCGGCAGGTGCGGGAAATTTGCCAAAGCAAGCTAAGGCTGGGGTTGCCATGGCAATCAATTGGCTCATTCTGAACTAATCCGACCGACTCAACACCGGGCACTGCACTCCCTCGGTTCGTCTGCGACGCATGTGTCGAATTTGAAGTCGGTCGGTCGAGCGGTTCTCGAGATGCGTGGATTACAGACATACAGAGATTTGGTGCATTTGTAACTCAAATCTTTGCTTCTGGGGATTATACAAATGTCTTCTAAATCCTAACAGTTTTCTGAAAAACGTATGTTGCTATATCAGTGGCGCTCAAACTTTTTCATGTCAAGGACCACCCAAAATGATATGTATTTGGCCGCGGACACCCATCTGAAAATATTTAGTTCCAGGAAGTCAGGGACCCCCCAGAAGCAAAGAATTTAGTTAAAGATGTGCAAGAATTTTCACGATTTTTCAAAAATAGCGAATCTACAGGGTACGAGCTTGTATATCTGCTATTTTTGAATAGCCAAAGTATAAAACAATGGTTATAGCTCAAATCTAAAATGACACAGATGGGTTCTTGGATTTAATGGGCTAAACAACACAAAGAAACCAACCGCACCATTAAACATGAGGAACAACAACATAACACCACCGGGCAAAACTCCTGCTGGCTCTCCGGTGCTCAGCCAATGAGGGAGCGTCTTCTAGCGCAGGTCCCTCCGGTGCTATCCTGCTTCCGTGGGACCAAGGGGGGCTCTTGTGGGGGTGGGTGGGTGGGTGGTTGAACGACAGCCTTGTGCGCACGCGCGCGTGTGTGTGTGCAGACAGTGCACGTGCGTGCCTGTGCGCGTACATGAGCGCATGTTCTCACGATACAGAGGAGGAGAGCACTGCCATAATCGGGGGAAAGTAGGTCAGACACCCGACTAGCGATGAGGAGAAAATAGGTATGGAAAGAGAGAAGGAGAGATGAGAAGGAGGAGAAGGATATAGATAAGGATATGTCATTGTTATTCTAGTTTTACATGAAAGGGAACAGCAGGTGCTGTAATAGTTGGTTGCCCCAGGTACGATTCCAAGCCACGCCAGCATATGTGTCGATGAAATGAAATTTGTCCCTGAGCAAGACTCTTAACCCCTAATTGCTCACAGGCCCTCATTGGAAACAAGCCCGCAAGGACTTTCATGAATGTCCTGTTAAAAGGAATTATCCTTATAGCAATAATAAAACTAAGAAAATAAAACTCAATAAAAACACAAATTAAAAGTTTACCACAAAACCGTCTATGCTTTTTTGACCAGGTTCATCCAGGGGCTATACTTGGTCGCCTACCTTTTTCCGCCTACAAGGCTCTGTGTGTGTGAGCGTGTGTGTGTGTGTGTGTGTGTGAGTGAAAGAGAGCAAGATAATGAGAGTATCGGGGGAGTTGAGACCAGCTGGAAAAGAGGAAAACAAAACCTGCAACAGACATGATGCACATGTGTTCATTTGAGTGTAATAATAATTTACACTCTTGGAGTGAAACTAACAATGAGTTATTAACTGTGTAAATACTCTAGATAGATACGGTACATAGCTACTTTATTGATCCCGAAGTAGATTTAGATAGGCTACTTACTGCCAAGCACCAAATGTTTTGTGAACCAAAGGGTATTTCACTTCAAAAATATGATTATTGCAGAGTACTGTTCTACTTGAACTGGAGGATCATGTTGTGTGTGTGTGTGCAACTTTACCCATAGAAAAAACTAAAACAGAATATCACAGCCTAACGAAGGCATAAAAAAATGCCACGCCAGTTTAACACCATATGTTGTTGTATGGTAAAACCCCATATCAACTGTCTTAATATGGCCTTCCCTGGAAGGTTACTTTTTCGCCTAATCCAGGGGTATGCAACCATTTTGGGCACAATATTTGCTTAGCCGTTTTATATCGCTGGTGAGCTGTATTGTACCTTTGCCAGGCAGTAGTCCACCACTGCTTTTATGTTTTATTATAGGATGTCAATAATTCATAATAATAAAAAACATAGAATATAGAATAAGAATAAGTCAATAGTTTACAGTGAACAATAAAGGCTAGATCAATTCAGAAAAAAGTGTGATGAACATCAAACACTTAAGCCCTAAATGCTTAGTTCAAATCCGTGGAAGAAAACTATGTTATTTTGTTAATTCATCTACACTCAAAAAATCTCTTTCTATTTTAGCCGAATGCTAGCTTCAATTGGTTAGAATACTGATGAGGAGAGCACTTGATCCTTGAGCCGTCTTTCTTTTTCTCATTTCACTGTCGACTGGGAAAGTCTAGTCAAATGATTTATGGTTTGTCCAGAAGAGGCATTCCAAGTTCCTTTTCTTCACCATCGCTTCCCAGTTGTTGCTGATGAGACAAATATATTTTCCATTTGACATGATAAATGATCTTCCTTCAAGGACAATGTATGTCTTTCGACTCATGTCTGAAGTCGTCACCAGTTATAACACACCTGGTCTATTGACATGCTGCCGGGGAGATTCTTGTGTTTATTCACGCTGCACCTCTCCTCTGATATGATTCGTTGGGGTTCATTCGAACCAGAAAACGCGAGTGTGATTGGATGGCGGATGATATGAATGTATGTTTTTGTCTGGGTTTTCAAATTGCTCCACGATCGACCAAAAAGCCCCTTGGGAATGACCATTGAGATGACTGCCCACCCCTGATTGATGAATTAAAAAAAGAAGTGGCTCCATGTCTTAAAGCTACAATCCATACGTTTTATGTCCGTTGTCTCCCTCTCCCGACGGAGAAAGATAATGTCCAATCTACAGTAAAGATGATGGTGCATCTAGTGACCCATACGATGCACGCTCTGCTTCAAATAAGCAGAACAGTGCCCCTTGGGAACGACGCAAATAGGCAGGTGTGGGGAATTTGCCAAATCAAGCTTAGGCCGGGGTTGCCATGGCAATCAATAGGCTCATTTGGGCCACGGCCAGAGCCTTTTCTTGCGGTTCTGGACATCCGCCTACCTGATCGACTCGACGCCGGGCACAGCACTCCCTCAGGTCGTCTGCGACGCGTGTGGCGAATTCAAAGTCGGTCGGTCAAGCGGTTCTCGAGATACGTGGATTACAGACGTACGTACAGCGTACCGGTTCGTACATACAGAGATTCCCTGCATTTATTGTAAGATTGTCATCCAGTAGGTGTCCTATCCAACACCAGTGTCACAATCTTACAATAAATGCAAGGAATCTCTGTACGTATCTCTGTAGTACGGGTATAATGGGTATTGCATAACAAGGTGGGGCGTGCATTGAATTCCCTTTTCCCGAGTAGGCCAGTGCACAAAACGGGCTCAATGGAAGAGTATAGGAGACCACCTCCAACCACTAGAATAACATTTATTCATTAAAATAACCTGAGAGGGCATAGGCCCTTAAAAAAAAATCACACCAGCACTCCTTTGTTTTATTTTTGCGTCTCTGTTATGTAGCTCTTGATATTATGTTTGTGCATAACACTGGAAATACGCATATAGACACGCACAATACACTGAGGGCACTCAGACATCGTACATACTGTATATGGCCTCCACTCAAGTATGAATTACCTCTCCCTTTTCCTCCTCTTGGCCATGTCTGTGCTTTATTATTTATTTGGTAATGCACAAAGTATACTGCATCTATAAATATACACTGCAGGGCAGATTAGACTAGCAACTGTGTGCATTTAGCCAAGTGAACTGGTTTTATCATCATGCCAATGGTGGAAGAAGTACTCAGATTTTTTTACAGTAGTAATCTCAATGTAGAAATACTCTGTTACACATAAAACACCTACGGGTACCGTATATTCAAAATATTAGAGGGTCAGCCCAGGTTGGGGATAAAGCAAGAAAGGTTGAGAGAGAGGGAGGGATGAGGGGTATTTTGGGTCCTGGAAGAAGGATGCTGACGATGGAGCTGCCAGGCAAGAGAAGAAGGAGGCCAACGGGGAGGTTTATGGATGCAGTGAGAGAGAGCACACACACAGTATGCAGGTAGCTGGAGTGACCATAGGAAGATGAAGTAAATATAAACGGATGGAAACAGATAATCGGCTCTGGCGACCCCTGATGGGAATTCACAGAAAGAAGAAGATTACTGTGTACCCATATATATTGAGACAACAAATGCAAACATAGCCGATTGTGAGTAACCCACAAAAAGTGGCCAATAATTTGATGACCAGCGGTAGGCAGCGGCTCTGGTAGGAGACACAAAGGAGACTCTTTGTGTCTCCTACCGCAACCGCTGCCGGTCATCAAATTATTGGCTTAGGAATGCGACAAAAACCAAAAAATATCCATGAATTCAAGTCTCCGTGGGTTGACTAATCACTAATCGATAGGAAAAAAAAGTCATTTTGGGGGTGAACTATCCCTTTAAGATTGACATCAAAGAGGAACAAGGAGTGGGGCTGTCACTCTTCATCTCAGTGACAGAGCTGTCCAGGCAGATTGCAGATAACTGTTGGTACATTGGTACAACTTTGTTTGTTTTGTTTTCCATCCAAGATATTTTGCCGCGAGGAGGACGTTTTGGCAGCTTGACACTGACAGATCCTAGTATGGATATTATGCTGCAAGGGCAGCCGACCACAATACAGTACTCTGTAGGGGAGGAAGGGATCGTTGATTACTAAAAGTGATAACACTATGAAAATGTATACCTACAGTAACCATACTCGACTTTTGAGATGAAGGCTAACAGCATCCACAAGGATCAATTCCTTCAGTACATGTAGGGCAACCTATGATGCATTTGTGGAATTAGTACAGACTTAGCCTGACACGTAGCCCGAATGTGGGACTCTTCGGCAATTGGTTCATACTGGATTATCCCGATCCCGATTGGGCCGGTTCGATTTTCAACCGAGAAAACCCCGCCTTTCTACAGCGTCACCAGACCCTGAAGGCTAGGCGAGGCTAGCGATTCAGGGGCTGGAGCCAGGCTAGTACAGACTATTAATAGCGATTCAAAATATGCTGGTCGGTGTGGGTAATTCAGACAGTGATGGAATCTATGGCTGTCAAATAGTTGCAGACTTAAACATCATGCACTTGGACCATGCAAATGATTCTATAGTTAGAAGAACAACAGAAATGAGTCACATTTGAACATGGCTAACACGGATATACAGTATACCGCAATAATATGCTGCATCAGATTGTTGGAGGCTTTGAGCATGTGCTCTGCTGCACTATGGCTTACACACTCTATGTATCTATAATTCATCTGGCTTATCCTTACACTCCCTTTCCTTTCCATGCCTTTCATTCTCTCTGGCACTGCAGTATCAATATGGTCAGTAGGTCTCGCCCTGCTCAGGCCGACGTTTAATCCCGGGGCTGTACAGTACTGTATGTAAAGGACCCACACATTGATATAAGCTATATTAGGCAGCAGACCACCATTGGTCAGGTGAAAACCATAACAGAAGATTGTTGTTGTTAAATTAGATTCAGTTCATATTCTACACAGTGGGGAGATGTGGAGAAAGGTGAAGAAAGTGAAAGCTAGGATCTGAATAGTCATTCTTATACGTTCTGTCATTGGGCTAACTTCTAGCCTGTGAAATAATAGTGACCTTAAACTGTTCCTCATTTTGCCCTGGAACCCCCCCCCCCCCTCCAAGGACCCCCGGAGACCACTTTGAGAACCACTGGGTATAGATGACCATTACAAGCTTTACAGCCTTACAGGCCACTAGGTTAGTCTGAAGGTCAACAGTTAAGGCACTTAAGCATGTAATCCGGCGTCATGCAAGTCAGGATTTATCTCTATCCCACAGAGAAATCCCCTCCAGTGGCTGAAACGCATTGTTGAACATCCACCAGTTGTTTCTTTCTGGTTAGTGTAAGGTGTGAGGGCTCCCACTCATTGAAGAGCCTCCCTTGTTTTACTGAAATTTTACTTGCATTTGTTGCTGATTCATCATCCTTTTCCTGCTACCTTTCTTTCTGTCTCCCAACCCTCCCAACCCTCCTACACCCTGTCTCTTCTTCTGTTTTCTTCCCAACAGTATGTGGCATTTGGCTCCCTACTCTTCATCCTCATCTCCATCTCCACATTCTGCATGGAGACGCACGAGGCCTTCAACACAATCTACAACAAGACGGAGAATGTCACAATTGGCAACGTGACCCGCGAGGAGATCGTGTACGAAGTGGTGACCGACACCTGGCTGATGTACGTGGAGGGCATGTGCGTCATCTGGTTCACCATCGAGGTCATACTCCGCGTCGTCTTCTGCCCGAGCAAGTCCGAGTTCTTCAGGAGCTACCTGAACATCATCGACTTTGTCGCCATCATGCCCTTCTACCTGGAGGTGGGTCTCAGCGGTCTGTCCTCCAAAGCTGCCAAGGACGTCCTGGGGTTCCTCCGCGTGGTCCGATTTGTCCGTATCCTCCGAATCTTCAAACTGACCCGCCACTTCGTCGGTCTCCGTGTCCTGGGCCACACCCTCCGAGCCAGCACCAATGAGTTCCTCCTGCTCATCATCTTCTTAGCCCTCGGTGTCCTCATCTTCGCCACGATGATCTACTATGCTGAGCGCATCGGTGCCGACCCTGATGACCCCACTGCCAGTGCCCACACTAACTTCAAGAATATCCCCATTGGTTTCTGGTGGGCCGTGGTCACCATGACTACGCTGGGCTACGGAGACATGTACCCGGAGACGTGGTCAGGTATGCTGGTGGGCGCTCTGTGTGCCTTGGCCGGTGTGCTGACTATCGCTATGCCCGTGCCAGTCATTGTCAACAACTTCGGCATGTACTACTCCCTGGCCATGGCCAAGCAGAAGCTTCCCAAGAAGAAGAACAAACACATCCCGAGAGCGCCTCAACCTGGCTCCCCCAACTACTGTAAACCGGATGCCCTGGCAATGGCTACTGCATCGCCGCAAAGGCTTCTGGGAAATGTCCTAGGCTGTGTGATCGGGTCCGAAGGTTTAGGGGGTGACTGCCCTCTCGCCCAAGAGGAGATCATAGAGATCAACAGAGGTGAGCTATTTTTTTATTTTAGTGAATAGAGGGCCCCATCTCTCAGTGGGCATCCGTGACATTGTCTAAGTTTGTTATCAACCCAATGTTAGGCCTTTCTGAAGTGTGCCAGGCTTTTTCTGCGAGGTAAGTGGTGACTGGATAGGATATGGCTGGAAATGCAGAGCCAGGGTTGAGTCAGGGTCTCAAGAGACAGGCGGTGGAGGTACTGTAGCGCAGTCGAGAAGTGATGCACTGTTTCTTCTGTAGCCACTCTTGCTGGCCCATCAGAAGTCATGTGTAATTTATGATCAACTGTTGGCCCACGGTCGCCTTGAGGCACCCATCTGTCAGTGACGAACAAACACTACGCCAGTGAAAATGAACTCAATTATCTGTTAAAACAGACTAATGCATCTCATCTCTGGTTGACTTCACATATTCTTTGTGACTCAAATTAGGAGGATGATTTGGCTCTCTGCTTGCATTTTCCATGCCCGAACACCAGGCTTCACTAACAGCAATAATGTACATTTAATGTTTTTTTTTTTACTATCTTAAGTCATCAGAGGGCCAGTAATAATGGGGTTTTATTACATAAGCACTTTGAACATCCCTCCCTGTCTGGCGTTACTCCACACTTCCTCCATAAAAGTTTCCTGCAGTAGGTTTTGTCTGTAGATTTCTGGAGCAGGAGCTCATGTCAGATTAGATATGACAGCTGGGTCTAAGTCTAGTCACCCTGCAGCCTTGACGTCCTTCACCAACTCTCGTTCATGATCTCTGAAACAGTTTACAAACATTAAATATCACAGAGCCAAAATGTTGGAGAATCAAATGTCATAACACTTTTTCCAGGCTGAATAAAATCTCAATTGAGGCTAATTCAGTAATTGTCCCACCAAAATGTCTATTCACAAATGTATTTTCTTGGGTGGTTACATTGTATTAAACCTGATTTGGCATTACAGTAGCTTGATATAAATTATGTTCCATGTCTTCTTGTTCTACGTTCCAATTCTTCGAAATATAGCACAACAGGAACCCATTTTTTTTTACCAGGAAATCTATAGCTTGGGTTTCTATAAGATAAAAAAAGGGAGAATGAAACACAGGAGAGGTACAAGTAAGAGTCAAGAACCAACCCAGGATAGATAAGCTGAGCTTTTGGTCTTAGATATCTGCACAGGATCTCTGAATGAGTAAATGAGTGAACATATGAACAGTCTAATAAACACAAATGTACACTAAGCATATGAATGAATATACATTTGAATATGCTGTCCAGTGTATCAGCACTGAATATTTGAGTGAATATATCTATGGTTTCAACAATGAATATAAGAATGAAGTGAATATACGGTACATCAACAATGTACTTTATATAACTACTAAATTGGAAATACTCCAGTAAAGTACAAATACCTCAAAATTGTACTTAAGTACAGTACTTGAGTAAATGTACTTAGTTACATTCCACCACTGGTGTTTCTCCATGTCCCTTCACCCTGGCTGTGATTCTGCTATGTGCCCCTCTTACGCTTTCCCGCCACCCTCCGCCTCCAGACTCCAAGCAGAACGGCGACGCGGCCTCGGCGGCCCTGGCTAACGAGGACTGCCCCGCCATCGACCAGGTGCTGCTGAGCCCAGACGAGAGGAGCCCCGCCGGGCGAGGAGGTGGCGCCGCCGGTCTTACCCGGGAACGCTACCAGCAGGACCGCGCCTGCTTCCTGCTCAACCCCAGGGAATTCCGCGCCACAGATGGGAATGTGCGGAAAGGTACGTTTCCCACCAGGGGATAGATGTATTAAACACGCACTGCTTACGTATACGACACGAGCCACACGGCAAAGACGTCAGAGACATAATGGGTCCCATACTGGCCCCCTCTGTTCAGATAATGTATGCGCTAAACAGGCTTCTGCAACCCGGGGTAGATAAGTGCACTGTATAGTATGAGATACACTCCCGTTATTTCCTCATCCGTGGTGAGAGAGGAACATTTGTCAACTAATCAGTTAGACATGAGAGCCTATAGATCTAGCATAAGAACTGTGGGAGCCGCAGCTATGCTTACGTGACAGGAGGCCCCATTCAGAGGTAACGATGAAACATTCATGCGTATACTCACACACACACACGCACGCACGCACGCACGCACGCACACACACACACACACACACGCACACACGCAGACGGTACATTTTAGCTCTTCTGCTCTGTTTGTTTCCACCTCTTCACATCCATGCTGTCTCCGTTTCCATCACAGCTCGGTATCATCTCTTTTATTTCTGTTGTTCCGTATTCACATGGCGGACATGTTGCTCTTATGTCATACTCGGCTATGACGTAAGAGCAAAATGGCTGCCATGTTGATAGGGGACAATTGTCACAGGTTTTCTGTCCCTCTACCCGTCTGTCTACATATCTCTCAGCTCTGTCTCAGAGTGTTTATTCGTCCATCTCTCCATGCAGTCTGGATTTGTTTGGAGTTTTTTATGTGTCTCATCTGCTCACATTCATTCATGCTCATAAATGATCTCTCTCTCTCTCTGTCTTCTGGACTCAAGACAGTTAACCATGCATTAATTTGACTTCTCATCACTTTTTTTTCTCTCCCTGTTCCTCCTCTCTCTCTCTCTCTCTCCCTCTCTCTCTCCCTCTCTCTTTCTCTCTCTCTCTCTCTCCCCTTCCTCCTACCTTAACTTTTGTTTTGTTTTGTCTTGCAACCTCCCCCTCCCGCCCCGCCTCCCCCTTGTGATGCTCCCCCCCTCCCCTCCCCTCTCCTCTCCTCCCCTAAAACCCCACCTCCCTGCTCCTTTTCTTCTCTGCCCCGTCTTTGAATCAATATCTTCATTCCCCTCCTCTTTTCCTTTGTGGTGCACCTCGTCCCGTCCGTCCTTTCCCTTTCTTTTCTCCCCTGGGTCTGCTCTTGTGCTTATTTTTTTGAAAACCTGGCACCTCAATTCATTTGTTTTAACCGTTTTGTTTGTTTGTTTTGTACTGTTGCAATCCAACCACCACCACCAACTACCTGCACTAAAACACTCCCTCACACCTTCCAAACTTCCAAAACCCCCCCCTTGTTAACAACTAACTAGAGGCCTCGGCAGCCAGCCCAGACTCCCCTCTGACTGAGGATTGGTATAAGATGGAAGGGTCTCTGTTACAGCAGGACCTCAATGCAAACTCCACCTCCTCCTGGATCAAACCATAGGCCAACAGAGGTAACACCAAAACCTTTTAATAAAAGACAGAGCCCTTAGCCTAGTCGAACCTTGATCAAAACCTACAGGAAAATATGACACCCTACTAACACAACATACCGTAGCATGTTTTGCAGCTGCTCACTTGAAAAATAGGGTTTTCGCGGGTGACATTTTGACACCCACACTTTAAACACTGACACCCACATTCGCGCACACACCGTGCGTGCATGGTTCCAAATCACAAACATACGCCTCTGTGTCCACTGTGTCGTGTCTCTATGTTCAGTGGAGTTTTAAGTATCATCTCTGAAGTGTCTTCTATGTGACTGAAAGTGTGGTGTGAATTTTAAGTGTTACTTTACATTAGGTGGCCGATAACAACAGCTGTGCTAAGGTTGGGTATAGCACTTCGTTTTGTATATATTTACAGTCCCAAGATATTTTATCCAGCCAAACCATCCAACTTCTATGGGCTATATATACTGTAGCCGTGCTTCATAACAGTTTTATGAACTCAACGATAATCTTGCAATTAACTGAACATCCATTATGCTTGCTTAACACTTACTCATACAAAATGTACAAGATGGAAAATAGAGTTATGGGGAAACTAATCGGGGACTACAGTGGGAACTGTGTCCGTAATGGTTAGGGCGTTCATGTGTAAATGAATACACAGTAAAATACTGAGTGTTAATGTAACCAAATGGACCCTTACAGGTCCATTTGGTTACATTCGCACGCTCAGAGTTACATTAAGACTGACGATTTTACTGTGCAGGCACTTCAAGCAGCATTTTCTTCTTGAGTACGCCCTTGTGGGCCGATTCAGACCGCTTAATGCATAACGGTCAACCGATGCAGCAGTGTGTGTGAGCTAGTGAGCGTGTGTGTATCAGAGCTCATGCGGTTTGCAGTGAGTGTCCTGTGTTAATAACTAATAATTTAACAAAACGACAACAAAAACAAAGCGGTGAAGAAGAAGAAGAGAACAGTGGGTCCTGTTGTTGTCTGATGTGCCTGTGTGTTGTTGTTTTCTCCCTTCAGGTTGTGTCATATCACGCGTTTGTATGTGGGCTTATATTCATTCTTACATGTTCCTTATACACCGTGTCCCTGTCCCTTCTCAATGCCGTCTAAGTGTTGTGTTCGTATTTTGTCGTGTGGCTTATTTTTTTTATTTCCTTTGGTGTATTTTTTTTTTTTTGTGGTGTTGTTACTTTTTTTGTGTCACTCTCTTGGCCTCACTGACCTAAACCCTGGCGACATTCAATGCATTCTTTTTTAGGGCTCTTGAAAGAATTCGGAAAACAAATCAATCAATAAAAAATAGTTTTATAGTTTTATATTGCAGTGCTTGATATGATATGTACGTGTTGTCATGCGCAGACCAACTTAAGTCATCATTGACTATTATTTTCAGCTGAAAATAAAAAAAAGTATATTTTCAGCAAAAAGAAAGTTGTAGCTGAAGCCCTATCCGGAATACAGTGCCGAACGTGCACAAGAATATGCATACCTAATATGTACATATCAAGTGTTTTCTATAGATCAATTGGCCTGCCTTGATTGTCACGGTTGTGACACTGAATGCAGTGTAGAACAATGGGGTGTAAGGTCACTGGGGTCAGCTGGGAGCTGTTAAAGGTCACTGGATAGTACACTATGGCACATACCGCGCCGAAACAAAGAGCACGTTTTGCAGCCGTTGCTGGCTTTCATTGAGCCAGACGGTCCCAATTTGATGAAAAAATGCATTACAAAGCTGGCTTCCAGTATGTGGCATTGTGGGCGTGTTATGGGTCTGAACAGAAGTGCTATTCCCCTGATCATGTAACTGTGTTCTCAGTGCCCAGTGTGGTTCAAAGGTCAAGACTTTATGTACTGTATTTGTACTGTGCAGACCTCGATGAAAGTCCAAATAATATTTTGTTCACAAAACTGCACTTGGTGACTGAAGCACCTACAGTATACACACTGACTGACCAGACAGACTCAATGACAGACTTGATTGAAAACTGCCTCGATGCTGCCTTAAGGTAAGCAAGCATTGAGCAGTCCAAGCCCTACACACAGAGATCCTTGATATTCCTTCAGTTTTCTGTTTCAATGGTTCTTTCTTATAAAAAGAAATACAGCATAAGTGCCAGAAAAAAATCCCTCTTTAACATAAAATACGAGTCCAGCTTTCAAAAAGCTACATTGGTGGTACTAAGGTCATTTTCCAAGTTCTAATCACGTTTTTTAAAGGCAGTGTGCGTGTTTTTGGGGTGCTGTAGCACTCCTTAATCCTATTAGTCGTTCCACAGTCTTGGGTGTTGGACAGAGGACAGTAAACAAGGATCTATACTATAGGCATAGACAATAACCTCACTGTAAAGTATTGAAGAATCAGTTTCCAGAAAAGGATGAAGAAAGATCCTATAGATTCTATAGGATCTTTCTTCATCCTTTCCTGGAAACTGATTCTTCAATACTTTACAGTGAGGTTATTGTCTATGCCTATCAATGCATTCCCTACTGTATATTCTGTAGACCACAATGACCATTCAATGTCATATGAATGACATGTAGCTCTATTAATACATAATAAACCACAATGGCCAGTAAGTAAGTAAGTAAGTAAATTTTATTTATAAAGCACCTTTCGAAACAGTGTTACAAAGTGCTGTACAATGGAACATAAAATACATACAATTAACAAGATAACAACAGGGTATTATAGTACAAAAAAAAAATTGTGAAAAGTACAAAACAGCAAGGATAAAAACAAAAGCATTGACCTATGTGAGTCAGGTCTTCAAATGACAAAGTGCTTACGAAACAAAAGTGTTTTAAGCATTCTCTTAAAACAATCAACCGACTCAGCATTTTTTAATGCCAGGGGAAGGGCGTTCCACAGTGTGGGAGCAACTACTGCAAAGGCCCTGTCACCCTTTGTTTTTAGATTGGACGCGGGTATCTTCAAAAGGCCTTTGTCAGAGGACCTGAGGGACCTCACCTTGTCCTTAGGGGGCAGTAGGTCAGCAATATAAAGTGGTGCTAGCCCATGTAGAGCTTTATAGGTGGTTAACAAGATTTTAAAATCTATCCTGGACCTAATTGGTAGCCAGTGAAGTGCGGCTAACACTGGTGTTATGTGTGCTCTGCGATTAGTGTTGGTGAGAATTCTGGCCGCCGTGTTCTGTACTAGTTGAAGTCGTGATAGTGACGCACGGCTCAGAGTGGTGTAGAGTCCGTTGCAGTAATCAAGACGGGAAGAGACAAATGCATGCATGATTTTTTCCAGGTCTTGAGATGTGATAATTGATTTTATTTTATTAATGTTGCGCAGATGGTAGAAACATGACTGAGTTACCTTTTTAACATGGAACTCGAAGTTCATCTGGTTGTCGAAAAAGACACCCAGGTTTTTTGCTGTTTGTTTTACATTAGTAGCCAATGGACCAAGGGACAGCCGAATTGCATCTGAGCTACACTCGGGGCCTATGATGAGTATTTCAGTTTTATCTGGGTTAAGTTGTAGGAAATTTTGTGCCATCCAATTATTAATGCCGGTTAAACAGTCATGCATGACTGTGAGTTTACTGAGGTTGTTTTGCTTGAATGAGAGATACAGCTGTGTATCATCAGCGTAGCAGTGATATGACATACCTTCATAGCTGTTAATGAGAGTACCAAGGGGTAGCATATATAGGGAGAACAGGACTGGACCAAGTATGGAGCCCTGGGGGACACCACATGTCAAGGGAGCTGAGGAGGACGCATAACTGTCAACAGCGACAGCCACACTTCTCCCTGACAAATAGGAGGAGAACCATTCCAAGGCCGACCCATTTAATCCCACCCACTGTTGAAGCCTATGTAGAAGGATGGAGTGATCGATTGTATCAAAAGCTGCGCTTAAGTCGAGCAGCAACAGCACTGAACACTCACCAACATCAGCCCTCATGAGGATGTCGCTAGAGACTCTGAGGAGTGCAGTTTCAGTGCTGTGCTTCTGGCGGAAACCGGACTGAAACTTGTCAAAAATGTTATTGTTATTTAGAAAATGTAAAAGTTGATTGCAGACAACCTTTTCTAATACTTTAGAAATGAACGGGAGTTTGGATATGGGTCTATAATTGGAGTGAACTAGTGGATCGAGGCTTGGTTTTTTTAGGAGTGGTTGGATAATGGCATGCTTAAAGTGATCAGGCACACAACCAGAGGATAAGGAGCTATTGATGATGGATAAAAAGTAGGGGCCTAGACAGTCAAAAGCATCTTTTAAGAGTGCAGTAGGCATGATGTCAACAGGACTAGATGAGGGGTGCATATGTGACACGATCGGTGAAAGATCATCCAAGGAGATCATGTTAAACTGGGACATTGAGGGGACTAGAGGAGGGTGGTCAACTATGGTGGTACTAGGTGGTATTATCTTGGATCTAATATTGTCAACTTTGTTCAGAAAGAAAGATAAGAATTGTTCACAATCATCGTCAGAGAAGACCGGAACTGGGGGGATGGCTGGGTTAACCAGAGTGTTAATGACGGTAAAAAGTGCTTTTGGCCTATTTTTATTAAGATTGATCAGATTTGAGAAATATGCCGATCTTGCATCCTCAATTTTAAGATTAAAAGCAGACAGCAGTTCCTTCATATGATTGAAATGGACTGTCTCCTTAGACTTTTTCCACTGCCGCTCTACCTTTCTGCATTCCCTTTTTAGGCTGCGGATGTCATCGTTCATCCATGGGGATGATTTAACGGCGCATTTGTTTTTTATTTTGAGGGGGGCAACTACATCAAGGGCAGACAGACATAAATTGTTAAAATGGCAGACGAGGTCATTTGTGGCGGTTGGAGCTGTTACATTGTTGCTAAGGGCTGAAAAAGCAGAGCAACATTTTTCAGCAGAGGAACTGTTGAGAGTGCGGGAGCGGATGGAGCGTATGATGGATTGGGTCTCAACAGTAACATTTATGTTAAAAAGGATATATTTGTGGTCGGAGAGAAAGAACTCACCCAAACACAGATTATTGAGGTTCACGCCCATTGTGAAAACTAAGTCCAGTGTATGGCCATGGTCATGCGTTGGCCCAGACACATGCTGAATTAGATTTAGCGATTGAGTAAGGCTGATAAACTCATCAGTTAAGTTGTCGGAGGGATTGTCAATGTGATAGTTGAAATCTCCTGTCACAATCAAGTTATCAAATTTCATGACAACCGATGATAAAAATTCTGAGAATTCAGTTAAAAACTCGCTTTTAGAACCTGGTGGGCGATAGCATAATAAAATAAAGAGAGGATTAGCAGATCCAATCTTAAGCAGGAGAGCTTCAAAGGTAGTAAAATTATCAATGTCCATAGAGCGGCAAGCAAATTGTTTAGAAAAAACAGCCGCTAGACCACCCCCACGTCCAGATAGCCTAGGAGCATTTATAACTCTACAGGCAGCGGGACAAAACTTATTCACAGTTACGTTGTCATTTTCTTTCAGCCAAGTCTCTGTTAAAAATAAGAAATCAAGGTGATGAGAGTTAAAAAAGTCTCTTATGATGAAGGGCTTGTTACAGACTGACCTAGCGTTAATTAAAGCAATTTTAAAAGGAACAGACTTAATAGGAGGAGCTATAGGTAAGCAGTGAATGTGAGTGAGGTTTGATGGAGTGACTGTACGAGGGGTGATGTTGTTGAGTGAAGAGAGTCTGGTCCTGATAAGAACAGGGATGGACAAAGGGCAGAAGAGGGAAATGGAGTCAGCATGACCAAAAAGGAGATGCTCATGGTTATTGCAATGTAAAGCTACAGTAGTGGGATCATGCTGGGGTGCATGTCACTTGGAGCTGCAAGCGATGAACTGGATGTAGTGAGTGATTAATAGATTGGTGCCTTTTGAATTAAGGTGCAGGCCATCACGTTTGTACAGGTGGTTACTGGTCCAAAACCTGTCAAAATTACTGACAAAGCCAGCTCCAGTAGCGTGACAGAAGGCTTTTTGCCATTCATGCAGGCTCCAGAGTCTACTAAAGTGTTCAGAACTTTTTGAGGGGGCTGGGATGGGGCCAGAAAAGACACATGTTTTGCCCAGGCTCTGTACAGTGGTGGCAAGTGATTCGAGATCTTCCCTGAGTTTGACCGAAAGTCTGTTTAGAACATCATTCGAGCCAACATGAACAAAGAGAGTATGTGCAGTAGGATGACGATCTAGAACAACAGGGGCCAATTCAATGAGATTATGGATTTTGCCACCAGGGAGACAATAGGTGATGGAACCCGGAATAACAACAGCTCTGATGATAGAGTCACCAATAATAACAACTTCTGGGGGCCTGTCCTTGCATCCTCCCTTATAGATAGAGAGTTTGGACCAGATTGGATTGTCCTTAAAATTATTGGCAACGGTGGCATTGGTGACGTCACGTTCCGCAGCAACTGTGTCCATCGCGTCGTTGGGGGAACCCCCATTAACGATACTGGCAGCTGGGACAGACACTGGAGTCTCTGCTGGGATTTCCTTGCCGATGGTGACGTCACTAGATTTCGTGACGTCACGATTGTCCACAGCTGTGTCCATCAGACCGTTGGGCAGTGGGGGAGAAAGCTGCACAACGCTAGTAGTAGGGACATGCTTGGACACACGGACAGCAGGAGGCGAGGGGGTTCTGCGACGAGAGCGTTTATGGTGGACTCGAGGGGTCGAGGGACAGGAACGCTTTTTGTTGGATTTGGAGAAGACCTGTTGCTGATAGTCAGCTGGCGGAAAAGGGTCTGGTAGCAACCCGTTACTCACGCATCGCCCGGTGGTAGATATTAGCATCCTATTTGCCACAGCTAGCTCGCTGCTAGCCGTTAGCTCCGGGGTAGCTTGTTGTGGCTCGGGTAAACTAGCCAGTGGAGTAAAGAAGTTGGTCAGTGGAATGGGGCTATCGGCACCCCCAGGAGAGAACCAGGGAAGAGATCGCTTTCTCCCATTCCTGACGACAGAGGTCCAGGAGCGGCCCGGAGTAGGACTCGAAAAGCGGGGTCCGTTCGGAACCAATTTGTCCAGCCTGGACTGCAGCAGCGTCTTCCTCCGGAGGACATCCTTCAGGACTCCCTCAATGGTCTGGAGCTCGGACCTTAAGGTGACCATTTCGGATTCATCTGCGGTAAGTGGCGACATCTATGGAGAGAAAAATAACTGCCAGTACACAGTCCAATAGGTAGCTAATGGTGTTGTTGTTAGCCAAGGGCTAAGCAGTTTAGCAGCGGCTAGGAAGGCTACTTACACACCTGGACTCCAAAAGGAGTCCAGTGCGTTGATCAGATGTTATAGATGTTATAGTTGTACACGGGTAGGATGAGATCCAGAGCGGTACTTACACACAAGGGTCCCGAATAGGGACCCACTGCGTTGAACGAGTCTAGCAGGAGTACACAGTTGTACCGGTGTCGCAGGATAGTGAGTGATTTCAGTGGTTATTGATGGTGATCTTCGACCATAGTGCAGTATGGCCATCAAACAATCAAAGTTTAAAAGCGTTGTTAAAAACAATGCATAAAACTAGGATAAAACAGGCTAAAAAGTCATGAGACAGGACCTCTAAACGCCGAGACGCAACGACAATGACATGTAGCTCTATTAATACATAATGGACAACGATGGCCAGTCAATGTCACTAATGGCATGTAGTTCTTAAAAGAGATAGAGAGTATGATATATGAGCAACAATAGGCTTTCTGTTAGCCATTGTTCCAGCTGCACAGCACGTTCTTGTCTTTTAAAAAGGGATTCTCTTATTGTCTGAACAATGGTTCTTGTATGCTTCTTTTTTATTTTATTTTTGTAGATAAGTGCTTTAGAAGTCGTTGCCAACTTATGACCTCTCTTCGATTTTTGTCCATTTTGACCCCTTACGCACCAAATGAAATATGCATGGTTCAGTAAGGTCAAGCAGTCAATTACAGTAGGCCTCTGATTGTCGGCTCTCTATCACTCTTTAGACCTTGTTCAATAAGCTCTTTCTCTTATAGGGAACTCCCTCTATTTCTGTACCCTCTCTCTCTCTCTCTCTCTCTCTCTCTCTCTCTCTCTCTCTCTGTCTGTCTCTGTTTTGTTCTTTGTGTCTGTTTTGATGTTTACAAGTGCGTACTTTTCCCCCTTCTTTTTTTCTGTACATATTAATGTCCGTCCTTTGTATTCTGACATTGTGTCTCTATATTGTTTGTGAAGTGTTTTTTTCTGCATCAGTGTTGTTTATGTTTGTGTTGTTATGTGTCTGGTCGGGCAAATGTGGTCCTTTTTTCATTCTTTTCATTTTTGTGCATCATATATATATTTTTGTAATGTCTTTTTGTGTTTTGTGTAGGTGTATTTGGTTGTCTCTGTCTTTTTGAGTTTTTCTGTACAATTAGTTTTCTCTACTTTCAGTTCATCATCCCTTGTCCTTCTTTGAAGAAATGGACTGATAAAGGAGGGAAGGAAATTACCAGCAAAAGATTGGAACAGATATACCAGTTGTTCTGGCATGTTTAGCTCATTCACTATTATTCCCAGTCTTACTGATGTCCATTTCCCAAAGCATAGCTTGGTTTGTTTGATTTCTGTGGAGGACACTCTGTGTTCATTTCGGTATGGTAAAACTTATACTTGAGATTAGTTATTCAACAAAATTCTATCAGCATTTATTTTGTTGGTTTATTAATGCATGTTAAAGTGCAGAAAGACTTGATTGATGATTGATTCATGAACTAAATTCAAACGTCTGTTCTTACAATACAAACAGAATCAGCAGCAGAAGCAGAGAATTTGACGGTTGGTTTATCAGCTGAAAGAAATAATTTTAAAATGAGAAAAATCTGTTTATTATTCCATATTCAATGTTTTTTTAAATGGTCAGCAGTAATGTTGAATTTACGGTGAGTCCTAGTCAATGGGCTAAATATGCCAGACCATCAGTATGGTCCTTTAAAAATGCACTTGCTGTGGTGAAAATGCCAGAAATCTCACTGGTTCAGGATGTTCACTAAAGGATTCAGAACCTAACTCAGTCCAACACATATTATGGAGTGTAGGCGTTGATGCTCTAATTATTATGCATATCATTATGCATGCCCACAAGAATAAAAATTCACTGAGGCCATTTTATTATAGCCACCCCCAGACCTACAGTAACTCATTAACCGCCAGAGTAAAACATTGTCTATAGCCGACCTTGCCAGCGATTCAGAGCGTTTTCACTAACCTTAGAAAAATCATAGAATATTATTCTTCACAACGATCCATCCACCGATTGCTTTAAAAGACGTATCCGAGGGAAAAATCGTCGAATCGCTAATAGTTATTGGCAGTTGAATGTAGGTTGTTTTCGCCAAAATGCAACAGAAAGCAGAGAAAAGGGCATTCTTCCAAATCCATTAGAATGGGAGTGAATGTGGTTGTTTTTTTTGCGATTTCCTGCTTCACCGGGAGTCAAATGGTGACTCATAGGTTAGCGAAGAGCGCCATCTAGTGTAAAAACTGAACATGCGTCAAAAGACGTCATTGGCGTTGTGGGCGTTGGATTGACATACGTCAAAACACGTCAGTGGCAGTCAATGAGTTGTTAATATGAATCATATCACGGTAGTATCATGCAGTATACAGTACGTCCATCTTCATTATCAATGAAAGGTAGTCTTTTTTCCGTTTTTTTTATCCGGTGTTTGGTGCAGAGACATTTAGTTGGAGAGATTTCACTTCCTAGACACAACAGTCAAGTCTTCTAGAGTGATTTTGCAAAAAGAAGCAGCAGATTATATTCAAAGGCTGGATAACTGAAATAAATTAAGTTCCATTAACCCACTTTTGAGATCTTTTAGGGCCTTTGTTTTGTAAGTATGTTTCATATCATATCAACAATTGTCAACCTCATCCTGTGTTTCATTGTACTGTCTTTGTAGCCCATGTTGTTTCCTGTAGGGTGTGTGTGTGTGCGTGCATGTGTACTAACCTGTCTGCATTTAATACCACTGTACTTTTCACAGTGTCTCTTCATCACAACACTCTGCAAATATGTCAACCGTGGCCAGATTTGTACCATAATCGGATTAGAAACAATGTATAGTGTATGTAAATGTATGAAATATTGAACAACTTAATAACTTAATATAATTAACAAGAACAATTGTGGTGTTTCCCTCTAAAGACATCCCAGGCATGTAGTAGAACGTTGTGGCTTCTGTTGTGGTCCAGAAGCGATCAATAGATCTAATGTAATTGGAGCACACGGCATCTTTAACAAGCTGCCGATCTCATGTAAGAATATGATACAGTATGACACCATAACCTTCTGGTTTCAAGAATAGCATTGGAATGGAGTCTTTCACACAACGCTGCCTACAGTAAAACTAGAATTTATAAAAAGTAACTTTACAGAATTTTTATATGATATGTTATGCATTTATGGACAGGAATGTCAACATAACGTAGATGGCTCAGTTGCTAATTTGTCTTGCACACACACACACACACACACACACACACACACACACACACACACACACACACACGCGCAAATTTCAAATTCTGTCCTTTGTTTCCATCATCAGACCTGTACATTGTCTGTGTATTTTCTTGGTGAGAAATCTGGCCCGAATATTTGCACTTCTCCTTTTTTTTCCTCAGTCCCTGTGTGTGTGTGTGTGTGTGTGTGAGAGTAGTCCCCTCAGACCATTTGTCCCCTCTGTGATTAACACTCATTCTCCATCCCATTCCCAGGCCGCCAGCGCAGTGCAAATGTAACAAAAGTCTGACAGTAGGTAGGTACTTACACCCTCCAGAGTGTAAATTAAGTGCGAATTTAGGTAGGTAATATTATGTCAACATCAACCACGGTTGACAGGGAGACTTACTTATTTTCCCTGATGGGGAATCCCAGAGCGCACTTGCTCAACGCCAAGCCTTCTGGTGATTTTGCTGTGAAGTAGTGAGGAGACCCTCTCGTAGGCTGCATCATCTAATAAGTCTGGTTGGTACAGTATCTATGTTATCTCTGCAGCAGGCTCTGTCGCTTAAAGCTACAGTCTGTAAGTTTTACATCTGTCCCAACAGAGAGACGTAGCCTAATCACGACAATGTCCGAACTACAATAAAGACACCTCCAGTGTCCAATCCGGTGTGCCGTCTGCATTCAATAACTTTGTTGACATTGTCAGCCAGTACTGTACAGTAGTTGTGCGGTACAATACAAATTGGTTAAAATAACTTTATTCTTTAAAGTAAGTCGCGGATTGTAAAAACTGTGACTATTTACGCAGCAATGTCTTGAGTGTTAATTAAAAAAAAAAATCACCTGGGTGCCATTTTTATACTTTCTGCGTTAAATCAACACTTGAGAATTCACTGTGCCTAGAGCAGAGTAGCGCTGTCTGAAAACCAGAAGCCTAACATCTCCCTTGGGCAAGCGGGATTCAGCTCTGGTTGAGCGGTAGATGGTTGGTGTCCCACGTGGGAGCCCCAGGTTTGAATCCAGGTTGCCACATAGAGCTGCACAAACAAATGATTTCTTAATCAATGACGTTTGGCTACGCTGTAGCTGACCAAACATGTCATTTAAATGTCAGATGACAATTATCTTCCTCTCATTACATTGATTTTCATCAGCTTCATCAGCTTAACTTACATGTGATATTTTTCTCGTGTTCCACTTGACATACAAATTATTTGTATGTTCAACAGTGTCAATGAGAATCCATACTTACACACTATAAGCAAGAAGGCCTTCGTTTTGGATATAAAAGGACTTACAGTACAGTATGTTATAAGTAACAGGGCCTCCCCGAGCGCTGCGCTGTGGCTGGTCAGTGCTCCCTAGTATGGGTCAAATACAGAGGAGCAATTTCACCAAAGTAATCAAATCAAAAGCCAGATTTATGCTCTCTTAAGAATTTTATTTTGGATTTTAGTCTTTAGAAACATCATTGATAATATTCACACGGTGGCCATTTTATTCTTATGTCATACTCGGAGGGCTTAATTTCCCACCCCCTGAAGAGCAAAATGGCCGTCATGTGAATATGGTTTATAGATTTGAGCTATATATATTTGAGATTTCATTGGAAGTGAGCCGTGTGTTCCTTTTCTCTTCCTCTTTCTCCCTTCCTCTCTCATTTTTTTGCATGCTGCATGCTGATATCTGCTTAGCACCGAGAGAAGATCCAAAGGAATTGCTGGGTAGTATAAAAAGCTATTGGCGTAAGCTTGATAGAAGGGTTCCCCAGCCCTGCTTTTTGAGCACTGCAATGTTTGATACATACTTCAAACCCAGAGGGCATTCGTCATCATTAGTCAAAGGTAGTGCACAACAAATCCTTAATACTCTTAGTGCTGAAAGGGAACCAAAAGCTGGCAAACAACATTGATGAGAATTAATCCTGTCCAAGACTGTATTGATTCCATCAGCTGAGAGTAACTTGTAACTTTTCAATTATTCTCAAATGAGCTGTTTGAACATTAGCAGAACAGTTTGGAAAACAACACTGTATTGAATTATTGGAACCATGTGGGCCATCCTTCCAAGTCTAAGTGCTGAAGTGTTGGTGCTTAAGAAGATTGTTCATTTACAGTGATTAAGACCTTGAAACTGTTTAAAAGTAGTTTACATTATCAACACACTGCCAGTGTTCTAATGTGAATGTCTATAAGGCCCTACCAGTTCAAACCAAACTGAATTTACTGCAGTAGTTGTCACTTAGGTCTTGTTTTAACAGTAAAGTAGAATATTCATTCATTTAACTTGCTTTCTAAAATTTAAATGTCAGTATATTAAACGGCTAGAGAGAGAGAGAAGGTCCGCACACTGTCTTAATTTTCCCAGAAAAATATATCTATTTATGCAGTGGTAAAAAAATACAATGTTTTGGCCTCTGTGGCCTTCGTCAGCTATACTCTAGTATATTAAACAGCCCCTTTGATTCACACCGTTGTAAATATAAATGAAAACGTATTTTGACTGTATTAAGTACACAATACACATAGGAAAATATTGTAAAAAATGATCAAAAAGTATATGTGAATCATGGCGATCCAACGGTATGTTGCTACAATGTTTATCACTAATGGTAAATGTCTTAAAACACAGATAAGTGAACCACTTAAACCCTATTGGCTACTTAGTCGACCGGATAGGCCCCTTCCTGTCTTCACTCTAAACTAAATACCTTCGCCAAAAATAGACGATCTACATGATCGACTATTGAATAATGAATAATATGGGGTTGGGGTTAAGTGCGACCTGAGCATCTCTCAGTCTTGTGGGGGAATTTACTGTATATTGTTGCTGCCGGGCAGAAACCTTGTATCTCCATATTTAAACTTGATTTTCGTAGATGAATGTCCAGGCGATCACAACTTGTGAGATTTAAATCTAACCCATTAAAACCTGGGAAAGCATCTGTCATTTTGGATTTTAGCATTGGTTGTTCAAAAATAGCAGATCTACAAGCTCACAAGCTTGTACATCTGCTATTTTTGAACATTTTTTGAAAAATGTTGAAAGTGTGAGAACTACTGATTTAGAAGACATTTTTGTAGAATCGGCCTCAGGTCTTGATGGCTTAAACAAATAGTAATGATAAAGGAATGGCTTTGGACTTACAAGGTTTCCAGCCAACAGTGACGATTTACTGTATAAGGGATAATGTACAGTGAGGTGGTCATTATTGAAAAAGGACGGATGCAAAGCAGAGGTCCTGCTTCGCCCTGAAGGGATTCATTTTCCAATAACTACTTCCTCACTGTACATTATGCCACTTATTACATGGCTACTTATGAACAAAATCAATAATTTGACATGGGATATTGATTTAAAATGATTATATTAGCTTACAAGCTTTGCTCCGATAGCAGCGCAAACAGAGGCAGTGCCACCGGTCTGTTATTGAGAACGGCTGGTCTGCTATCAGGAAATAACCGCACGGTGCCTTGACTGACCAATCAGAATATAGCATTCGACAGAGACAGCGAAATAATAAAATAGATAAACGTGTATAAGAATATTCGGGTTTTCTCTGAATGGGAAACTACTGTAGCTGAACTTTAGCACTGGAATAGCAGCTCAGCTTGTCCAAGCAGACAGTGTTGTAGAAATGTTCGTGTGGCATGCTGCTTCTACGCAAGACCAGAGAAAATTGTATTCATCAATATTTTACAGAGTTGCCTACAGGACTAATGTGCCTGAGCCAGTCGGAATAAAAAGAGAGGACCTTTATTTATGGTGACGTTTAATGTACAGTGGTGAAGTTGCACTGCCACTGTGCACCACGACGTTGCCATAGGGGAGTTTCTAGTTTTCCATTTCAGCAAGAAGGCGCAATTGGTCATCGTATTGTACTAATTGGTGTGGTTTTGTTGTCGTCTGTCTGTGACTGTGTTCCTTAAGATGGTTGGAGATTGGCCATAAATACACTCTATGAATCGGTGATTCGGTGTGCCACAAGCAATTGTTGCGATTGATTAAATTCAATTAGATCTGCTAACACATTGTTAACCACTTGAACCACGGCATCCCTATTCTGTGGGGAACTTTCGCCAAAAATAGCAGATCCGCAAGCTCACAAGCGTGTGAGCTTGTAGTGATTTGGTGTAAATGACGGAAAAAAGTGGTCAAGTACAGTTGCAACTCGAGTCCGTTTCACTAAGACTCGATGTTTTAAGTTGTTAACACATACCGTGCTGCTCCACCCATTCTTGCTTGGTTCGCCATTGTTAGGGCAGCAAATACTACCTACCAATGGTGTTTCCTACTACACTTGACTCAACAGCACTTCAACACGGCACTACAACCTCTGGCCACTGTTACAGGGGGAGTTCAACATGTGCATGCTTTGTCCCGTGTTTACACACTTAAATATACAGAGGGAAATGACACATAGGTATAAGCGGTAAGTGTATTGCTGTATGTCCTCTTATGCATCATTTATTTAGCTTCAGAATCACTTTCAGTGCAGGATGTTGTCAGTGAAGCACCCTGTTTGACTGTGTGTCGTTTCCCACTGTATATAAAACAGTGAACTGATCTCCATTACAGGATATGATTACCGGCAACAGGAAGTGATGTTGAATGTGGCAGGGAGGTTGTTTTTGTGTTGGCCATATGAAGTTGTCAACAACAGCATATTTGTTTATTCTGTCAAATTTTTGAAAATACTAAATCAAATTGAAGACAATTTTTTAAAGAAAATGGCTAATGGTCCAGTTTTGTAAATGGTATTTAATTAGGCTCATCAACCGTCAAACTTCATTTGGTCAACACTTGTGAGTCGGATCTAAACATGGTGTATTTGCTACTGTGTTGTCTAATACTGTATGCTTCTGGCCACATGGTTGTCTAAAACACCTGCACATACAGTAGCATTTGTTTCAGTTCATATTGTAAAATGTTGGGTGCTTTATTCAACTGGCCATCTGTGTGTTAAAATCCTAAATATCTTGAAAACCGTTTGCTTTTCTGTTTTGAGAAGAAGAAAAGAAATGAATGACATGAATCATAACTCGCATTTTCTTGTTTTGTCCTGTCTTGTCTCTATGTCTGTCCTTGTCTGTCCTTTACATGTCTTGAACATGTTATGATTTTACAACATTCTACATTTTTTTACTCTCAAATTGTTCTATTCTCTGACATACTCCTTTTAATTTGTACACCATCTGATAACACGCTCATGTTCATGTTTCAATACGTAATATGTAACCACCATTTAACACTAATCAACCTCAATATGTCCACCCCCCCTGGCTATATTGTCATTAAACGTACAAACCTATCAACTATGATTTTCTTTTACTTCATTTTGGACATGATCTACAATAATAATTCCAACTGTACACAAAAAAATGAAACAAAAATAAACCTTAATCCCACGGCCTCAATCCAATGTTTAACTCTCACTCCCTGAAGCGACTGGCTATGAGAAATCTCGCAGTTTGAATAACATATCGGGAATGGCTGGGTCAGCCCTGCGCCTCACTCCCATCACTAGCGCGCCCTTTGAAACCTATGAGACTCCAGGACAACTGCGCAGATGCCGATCCCCCATCCCCTCCATTTTGTAGCTGAAGAGAGGTTCACTAATAGGATGTTGAAAGATCCAGTGGATTAGCTATGGACAGAAAGCACTCATACCTCCATTAGAGTTGTACACAAAAACACGATGCGCGAAAGCAATAGCAATAACTCAACATGATCTTGAATGTAGAGAGAATGACCTCTTGTCTTGTTGTGAATACAGTGGTTTATGATGCATGCACCAGGTTAGCTGATGATGGGGTCACATAAAAAAGTTTAGCTTTAAAAGAAATATACTTTTACGTTGAATTCCTAAGAGAAATATATATAAATAGAATACATATTTGAAATGGGTAGGAAAAAGAAATAGGACATCGTTAAAGCTAAGTAATAAGATCATTATGAAAACACGTGCACAGTTAGGTTTTAAAACTTAGCATTAAGTGTGTAGATTGACATCTGTTTTTGTGCTTTCTGGACCAAACCACACTTAATTCACACTGAATGCTGTCCAGAGATATGATAATGACACAATTAATTTAGCCAAAGAACAAAATACATTGCAGACTCTGGTGATAGTAAATAGTTTTTTTATTTTTTGCATTGTCACCTGTGAATATTAATGTATGTACAGTATAGACTCCATTTTGGTATTCCTCTTCAGCTCATAGGAAACATAACCAGGCCCTGTGTCCCTAGAATTGAGCTTGACATTAAGAACTACTGTACCTTCAACTCTTCAATTTTTTTCATTGTAATGCCATGCAAAATGATTTTGTTGATCGATAGTAGCAATGTCAGCGCAAAAAAAGAAAAGAAAAAGAAACATATTGCTATATGATCCCAAACGGGCCCGTTCAAATGGTAGTTACCTCACAAGAAAGAGTTAATTATAAATTTCTAATAAGGACAGTTGTGCAAATAAAAACTAGCAGGACTAAGAGAATTGAGAGAATGAAAATGTTGCATATACATACATATATATACTGTATATATATATATATATATATATATATATATATATATATATATATATATATATATATATATAGCCACTTAAAAATGTAGAGATTTCTACAAGTACAAAAACAATTACTTATAAAGTTGTATAGATGAGAGCAATTAAAATTATATATTGTATTAGTTATCACCAATACAAGCACTTTACTAACAGTTGTTTCTTTGCTAACCTTTAAAACAATGAGCTTGCATGTGTGGATTCTACATAAGACATGATCCATAGTACCAAACATAAGCATTACCTTTATCAAGCAAACTGCAGGTAATTTTAAGCCAGCGTGGGCTGACCATTCATCAAAAACCTTTTCTAACAGTAGATGTTTAGTTTTTCTAAATATCTGTTCTGCTTCTTTTGTCACTTTTTGTATGATTTAAGAAAAGAAAAAAAACGTTTTCATTGTTTTTTTTCATCATTTTGATACAGGCTAAAAAAGCGAGAGATGAATAAACAAGCCACCATTTATTCAAAGCTTTTAAAAGACTCGCTTTTAAAGTAATTTAATTAATTTCAATACCCCCACCCCCCTCCCCCGGTCTTCTCTCAGATTGCAATCGTCATAAAAATAGATGATTATGTCATGAACGCAAAAAAAGTTAAATATATATATAATTATACACATACTCATATGCAATATACATGAAATATTACATGCTGGAAACATGCTGTGCACATACATATGTAAATATGCAAATCTATTTTTTATCTTGAATGTGCACAGATTTAATAGGCAATCTACCTATTATCTTTAATTTAGATGTTCACAGTCTAAATGTCTTGACAGTATTACAATGACATGAGCCATTTGTCTTGTTCTGATTCAAGTCGGTCTTGTCTTACTGGTCTTAAATATTTTTTTGATGTTGTAGCTGCCATTTTTTAATTTTATAACAGTAATATTTTAGTTTTGTAATAGTTTTATATTTTCATGTGTATTGGTAATGTGTATTTCATTGTAAGGAATGAATGTTTCTGTACCGATGTCGATTTAAACAAAACATTGTCAACAAAGGTCTGTTCTATTTCTCTGTTACTAAGTTCTCTAACAAAAATGTAGCTTGACTTATGTCCCCAACCATGGGGAAAAAAAGTTGTATGTGCTTTATAACTAACAAACAATTCTTCAAAAGTATACATACTTGGTACTTTCATACTTTGTAAAAGAGAAACAATCCATTCCAGTATCCTTAATCTAGCAGTGTTTATACAATCAGAAAAGTGTTTGCCATTTTATCACAAAACCTTTGTGCTTCCAGACGACCTGAATTTAGATATGCAGTATCAAGATTTAGGATATAAGCCAGGACCTGACTTGAATGTTAATGTGACAAATAACATGTACAACAATGAATTTACATGTTTATAAAAGTTCAAGTTATGGTTATCTCAGTAAGAGTAGATCCTATCCTATGCTAACACTAGATGACATAGTGCTTGCTCATAGTGAAATATTGAGTCAACAATTTCTTTCAGATATTTATACAGCCCAATGCAATATTTACTAGTATCATATTTTGTGCTTTTTGAAGATATTGCACAACATATCAGGATTCTAGATTGTACACAATATTGGACTTGATTCATAAAGCTGATGGAAATTGTTATCTCAGCATAAAGTTAACATTCTTGCTAGCATCAGTTCTCTCAGTGTTCAAAACCTCCTTCGACTTTTTGAATGCACATGGATGCTGTTTGATCTTAAGTGCAATGTGGATGATACTGTTTGAATGCTACTGGTATGCCAGTATACTTGGACTATACTATGTTCTTTTCTTGTTGTTGTTGAAGTCAAGGAAAATGTCAAATTATATGATTGATAATGATCAGTTGCATCGCATTCACAACATGAAACATGATGAAAATACTGATGTCTTCATGGTAGCAATGTAATGTATCAAATGCGGTGAAGATAATTTTGTTTCTGTAGACATTTCACATTGTTGTGCCCAATTAAATTCACCTAGGACACTTTGAAATAAACATTGTTTAAAGAAACAAAAATAATCCGATGTTGAAAGTGCCTCTATGAGGCCCCTGTAGGCTGCAATGTCAATTGAAGGGTGATTTATTCTTGTTTGCGCGCCAGGGTCTTACACTGAAAATAGTCAATCTACAAGCTCATAATCTGCCACACTGCAAGCTTTCAGGTCTGCGGTGCATATCGACACTGGCGCGCAAACAAGTACAAATCAGTGGTAAGGAACTCATGCAAGTAGCTAGATTTACCTAGCTCCACATTCAAAGTGATGCTTGATAAGTCAATAGTTAAAACTGAACATGTACATATCTGTATCTACACACGTGAATATATTAAACTCATATAAAATACATTTTTGATGTATACTTTTGTCAATGGGGGCTTGGGGTTCATGTCGGTTCTACCATGAAATGATTCATTGTTATAGGTTTTGTCTCCTTAAAAGGCAGATGGATGGATGTGGTTGAATATTTCATAAACAACTGCAACATGAGCTGACAAATAGAACATTTCCATGTAAATAGGCATTGTACCTGTTCCAAAAAGTATTTTGGGATCTATTGTTTTCAAATAATGTAGCTTTTCATATTTTTTTATCAAATTGACTGATGCTAGTGGCATAACTTTATTGATCTTGTACATTTATAAATAATAAATCATTGTTTTCTTTCAGGTTATGCTATGGTTCTGACTTATTTGGGTCACAATTTACTCTATGGAGTAAAATAGGCCTACAGCATATATGAATATATAAATACATGCTTCTATTCTGTGTTTTGTTTTGGTTTGATTCACTCTGGTTTGAACATTAAGCAGTCATCACATTAGAATTATACAAAGTGCAGTGATAAATAAACTTAACCAAATGTACATTGAGTGCAAATGTGTACTGAAGTCAGTCTTTTATAATCTCTGTGAAACGAAAAGTTTCACAGAGATATAACTTTTTTTTCTTGCATTTTGTTGAGCATGTTTCTCTGCATTACAGAAGCCTTTCTCCTTACATGTCTTTTACAATGGACAATGACAAATGAAGAGGGACATGAATGGAAGAACAGTTGAGAAGAGATGAAATAATAGAAATGAGAAGCATACCGTTTTTGCTCTTTTTCTTTCCAGGGTTGTCGTGTGTTCCATATTCACGCTCATTGGACTGCATTCAAAGTGTTTAACCTAACCCATAGCCATTGCGTACCGAGCACATGCTGCAAGAATTCTTTGCCGTAACTGTAGGCAATTGAAACTTTGGCCCGCTGTTGGTGACAAGTATTTACCTGAATGGACGCTCTGCTTGCACTTACTGCACATGCAGTGTAATACTGCGTGATGCTACTGTACGCTCTCTTAAGGCGGTGTCATTGTATGGCAGTGCTCTACTACAGTATATGCTATGTGCAGGACAGTAATTCTTCTTTGGGGTGTGTGAAACGTTCATGGGTAGACTTGTGTGTACAGTGTATTGTATGTCTATCATTAAGCTGTTGTCCCATACTGTACATGTCTCAAACAAATGCAGATATTTACACGCACGCACACATGCACACACACTGTAATGACTAACTATTCTTGGTTTTCTATCTTTTTTTTTAAAGTACCTATTTTAAGTACCTGTTTAGTACAAGCTTTTTCATAGTTCAACTAAACATTACTTACACTATGTATTAATTTAGAATGGTTGGAGAGTGGAGAACATGGTGTTGGTTGGCTGGTTGGTGTCTTGTTTATTTCAGCTTGTTGTCACAGATAAAAAACCTAATATATGCTTCGTCGCGCTATGAGAACGGCCAAGAACAGCCGACCTATAAGCTCACAACTCGCCACATCCACGACGCATTGTGAGCTCGTAGGGAATTCTCAGCGCGAGACAATGTATGAATCAGGCTTAACACTACTGTGATTGATTTTACGTGAGATACTTGATGTGCCTACCATGTATTCTTATGTTGCGGGTAGCCTGTTACTGTAGTTGTACTAGAAATGTCAATGCAATTCAAAATTGTGCATTTCATTCTCACATGCACAGTTAAGCAGCAGTGCACAGGTAATGCTAATCCCCAATTATTTCCCTATTGTCCATTTTGTATTAGTAACATTGAAGAAGAAAAAAAAAACATATTGAAATAATTTGATGGACATTCATGTAACTGGCTAGATTCTATTATGAAAAACAGATATAACTGTCAATTGACATGAACGATTGGTTTATATTAGTTGAACACTGCTATAAATCAATCTAAACATGAATGCTAACCGCTAATTAGTGAGTGTCAATATATTTAGGTTGACATAGCATAATTGTTCCCTGTCCCTATGAATTGAATATTAATAGATTTCTGTTCTTGTCTTCACAGTGTTAAGTTTCTAGCATTCGCCTTTTCTCTAAAGAAGAGTCAGTTACCGGTAATCACAAATTAGCGGCGTGGAGCCACATAAGTGACATGTGACACGGATCGACAGTTTAAAGGAGATCTATGGCGTGACAAGAGAGAGACCAGAAGGTAATCACGAAGGAAAAAAAACCCAACAAAAGAAAAAAGAAAACGTGGTCTGCTCTTCACGTTGTTACCAAAGCAGCCTCTCAAAACTCTGGCCACACCTTTTGACAACTGTCTGACCAATTTGTCTTTTGTTTTTCTCGACAAACTGACTGAGCATTGCACTGACACACTTTGGAGAGAAATTGACTCCCAAATAACACATTCCAGATGACATCACTATGACATCGTTATGTTTGCCACCTTGTACGATGATCAACCACCGTCTGTTGTGCTGATCAGCCGAGCAAAGATTCCGAACAACCACATGGCTCCACAAAGGACTGAATGAACAATGTAGCATCTCTGCTAACATACTGTAGCATTTGTTGGCTGGGAAATAACTTGACTTTCCAGTCAGTTTGAAGAAAGGAATTTATGCATTGAAAGGATTTTTTTTAGATGTCATCTTTCCTCTTGGATTCCTTAACATATACTGTAGGCTACATGAGAGACAATGGATCAGCCTTTCTCATCAAAACCCTTAACATTCCAAAAATTGTGTCAGATTCTGTGAAAAAACAATATAAGTCAGTGACTTAACATGCACATGCACATGCGGATCATTATAATAGCCATCCTTCCAAGTTTGTAACAGTTATCATTAAACCTAAGTCTTCCATTTACTTCCATGAGATTAAGAATACTGCCATCCTTACTGCCACACTTAATCAAGACCATCAAAAGCACTTGTGACCGTCAACAAAAAGCACATGTACAGTAGCATCAGCTCAGACCAAGTCAGTCATGTTCAGATTCACAGGAGCATTCACAAAAGCTAAATGGTGGGCAAAGCCTTATTCATCATGTCTCTCATGTACCAATGTGTACTTTCCCATAAAATCGATGTGAGACACCAAAAATGTCCAGTGGCATGCACTTGCTGAATGAGCTTTGTGTGATGTAATATAGAGTAGGACAAATATTCCATTTTTAAGGTGAAGTTTGAACACACTTCTTGATACTGCCATTGCTTCTGTTTGGTACTAAGTAGAAAATGTAATTCCTCTTACAGAAGTGAATAGTAAGCCCTTAAACTGCCTCTAGTTAAACCCTTTCCTTAAGCACATAAAAAAAGAAAGAAAAGCTGCCGTGTGTGACTGACATTCTGCTCACATCAATCATGCCAGAACGAGACAAAGCTCAAAGCCCAGAGACCACTATCCCTCTTTTGCTTATAAAGAGGGACATGGGCCTGCTTAAATTACAGTGCACAGGATGCCTCTACCACAAGGACATTCTTGAAGTGTCCAATTAGCTGGCTACCCTCTGTTGTGATTTAGAAAAAGGGACCAATCGGGCAAGCGATCCCCAAGACACAAAAGGCCTACACTGCCAATCAGGCACGAGAAACCCTCCTATATATATACTGCCCCATTCCTCTCTTGTCCCCTCGTGCTGCCAACGACTGCTTCAAGGGCAAGTCTAGCCTACGTCAAGATGAGGATGGCCCACAGAGGAGACCTTGAGCTACACAGGCAACCCAGAAGAAATGGACCTACAGGAAAAGTGTGTGGGAGTAGGAAGTGTACAAAGAGAACAAATCTATATTTTGATAAACAAATCAACTATGAATGGCTTCAGAGGAAGTTCATTGGAAGAAAGAGGCCGGATTGTGAGGGAAGGAGAAAAAAAAAGAAAATTCCGATGCAGAGTGTGAATTGTGAATTTGGGATCCCGGAAGGGAGTCAAAGTCACAGGGGAAAAGAGGTTTTTGCGAGGGGTGTGAGAGTCATCATCCCCACGAGCACTGGAAACCATGTTTGTAATTTAGAAAGCCCAACAAGCAATGACAGACTCATGCGTGCAAAGAAAGTCACGCGGGTCAACTAAAGATGGACGCTGAGATAAACAAATGAAGAAGAAGAAGAAAAAAAAAAAGAATGCATTTTTTGTAACTTTGTTTACCAGCATGACTACTCTGCATGACTGTCTTTTCTGCAAGCCCTTAGTTGAAGACAAGGGTGCTAGAGATACAAAAAATATATATAAAATGAATTTAAAAAATGTTATATGCAATTAATGTTTAAAAAAAAAAGATTATAATGAAAGAGAAGAGCTATATTTTGTTTTGAAAAGTTGTAAAAAAAAAATGTGAATATTGAAACTGTATGTTTGCAAAGTACACCCTGAACTATGTCTAGTTTGATGAAATCTCTCTGCTACTACTGCCCCACAATCCTGTCCTCATTCCGACATTTTGGACCCCTGCCATTGCCATTGGTTTTCGTTTATTACGTTGTGATACTTATGCATTGAGCAGCGTATTTTCACCACTACCATGTATTAAATCAGAAGACCTACCTATAGGACTGGAGATGTTCCCCTCTGTTATCACCTGCAAACTACATGTTTTCCTCCCTTGATTCATTTTTGCACAACTGTCGTAGCAGCAGCACTTGTACAACATCAGCTCTCAGCAGCAGCTTTACTGGTCGACAGTTATCAGTGGTGGACAAAGTACGCAACCCCAGTACTTGAGTCAAAGTATAGATACTCCTGGACAAATATGACTCAACTACACGTTAAAGTTTCTCTGTCAAACTTTGTACTTGAGTTAAAGTAGTCCAGTACTTTCTTTTAAATATGCTTCAGTATTCAAAAGCACATGCTTTTAAAAAATACTTAAGTATTCAAAGGATAAAATACAAAGTACATTTTGTTTCTGATATTTTAGACATGTCTTTTTTAGATCTACAAGCTCGCGTTGTGAGCTTGTAGATCTGCTATTGTCACTAGAAATAGGGCATAAGTGATTAATTCATAATGTACTATTTCCCTTCCTAGAAATTAGTTAAAAGTAAAATATTTGTCTTTGAAATGTAGTGGAAAGTATCCAAAAATACAAACACTCAAGTAAAGTACAGATGGTAAAAAAAATACTTAAATACAGTACTCAAGGACATTTACTGAGTTACTCTCCACCAGTGCTGGTCGATAATTATAAAAAGCTTGCTTTTTTCCTTTGGCAATAATATACATGAACCTTCATATGATTGTAGCAGGGCAAACGGAGCTCCGCACGGCCATCTCCTATGCCTAATTGTCTAGAGATTCGTAAAGTCTTTGGATGTCCCGTGGCAGTTTTTTTTTTTGCTGGGATAGGCAGTCCTCTTCCACTGCTCCTCAGGAGGGACGTGGTGGGAGTCAAAGTTGAAGTATATCCAATCAGAATCCATTGATTGTTCAAGAGAGATACTGTAATGATCAATAGTCAAGAGAGATTTCAGGTTTGCATGATGGAACCAACTGCCATTCCCAAAGTTTGTGTGTCTTATAAAGGACTCAGGTGTGTTGACGGTGTGTGTGGATGTAGGTGGTTTGCTCATTTATTTTTCTTCCATAATAGAAATTCTACTATATAGATAAAGATAATGTGAACACCTCACAGTGATATGTATAAAAAAACGCATGCATTATGATTTGATTGTCACTCTCTTGAGGAGTGGGGAGCGGGGCAATCCTGACATTACGTACCCCTTAAACTCCCTTATGTTGTTACTCATGACTCCAGTCCCGATAACTATTAACACTGTGCCGTGTTGTAGAGCAGCAATGTCTTCCTTCGAGAGACAACTGAACACTACGCACACTCTAACAGTGTCAGCATGGGTGTGTAGAGGTAGCTCGTATGTGTTGTTTTTAGGTGGTCAGGTCTTGCATCCGCCATTAATCTCATGGTGTTGCCGTCGTCCCATTGGCTCGTTGGCAGCTCGCCGCAGCACTCGACAAAGTCATGCGGGGCATCCCCCATATATAACGACGCAGAGCTTCCAAACTGATGTCATTAAAGTACTTTATAAATAGAAAGAGAGGGAAGGAATTGGTTGACAGATGCCAGTGGCCACCCGAGTGGACATTAAAGGGTAGCGTAGAAATATATGTATCAAGACGTCCCACTGTTGAGCAGGTCGGGTCGTACATGGTGGCTCTCCGAGTATCTCGTCTGTGGTTGGTCATCCGTGAGAGTGTTTGAACGCCCTGGCTGGTCCAGGGCTAACCTGAAGCCTAATCTATACTTTGTCGCACAGACTCGCACAACCTTAACGTTTTTTCAGTTGGAAACCTGATATTTTCGTCAAGTGACACAGTCGCACGGCAACGTATATGTTAGCACTAAGGCAGCTGTTAAGTGGGCCTCAGTCCATGTACCAGGTTGCATTAGAACTTGAGGATCACCAGTAGACAAGACTCAGGAGGGTGATATAGACAAGAGACAATTCAAGGGTTTTGTTGGGTCTGCATTGGGTTTACAGGGTCTAGAACTTTTTGTCTACTTGCAAAAATGGTCAGCGGCAGGATTCTTTTTTTGTTCCCCTTTACCTTCAGAAATGTCTGTTCCTATTTTAGAAGGCATTAAGCCACTTTGGTTTTGGGGGTCACAAAGTGAGGGGTCTATGAATATTTCAGAGGCTAATACCTGATTTTTACTTGGTTGCGCAACGTGCTGTGCACCGAAAATAGCAGATCTACAATTTCAAAGCATGTGAGCTTGTAGATCTGCTATTTTCGCTGCATGACACCCACGCACAACCAAGTACTATAACGGGGCGTTATAACCCGGAATGGTGTGCAGTGTGCACACTTGCAAAACTCTGTGCTTCACCTAGCAGTTTGAGATTTTAGCAAAAGTATTGCTGTTTGATTTTGTTTCCGCATCACTGATTGTTGAGTTTGCCATTGCTTCATTCTGTACATTGTGGTTTCTCATCCTCACGCCAGGCTGAAAAAGATGTCTTTCCTTTCCTATTGCGTAATACTGCCATTTGATTTTGTCACGTTGAATGAAATGAGATACAATATCGGAGTGCTAAGTCTGTTTTATCCTTTTAAGACTGCTTCTGAACCATTCAGCCTCATTTATGCTTTGACATATACGACCACGTTATTCAACCCGGTTGTACGATGGAGTATAAATGATGTGTTAATGGCAAAGGAGTCACCATCGGCTGCATAACTCTCACATAACCAAATGAAACAAAAAATATAACTTTATGTGGTCAGAAATTACCACTGTTACACTCAATATTGGTGTGTATAGTTTTCACAGTACTATGGCCTGATGCTGTAGTTATTGACAAAGTGTTATGTGGTCTTTATGTGTCATGGTATACCTCCACAAGCCCTACTCCTTTACTTTGTGTGCCTGACATTTTAAAGCTAAAACATTCATGATTTCAGTTTGACAAAGTTATTTTTGGTTTTCTTTGTTTGAACTGAGCATATGCAATCTGCACCGTTAATGCCACTGATGACTGATTCTTACCTTTGATTTATGGTAGGTTTGTGTGCTATGTCGCGCATCTCAAATAGCAGATCTGCAAGCCGAGGCGTGTTGTGAGCTTGTAGTTCGGCTATCTTTGGTGCGCAACCCCCACATGCAACCCAGCATAATTCAGACTTTACTGTACGTACACTCTCTGAGTTTCTGATGTTCTGTCATCAGCTCAGACGATTGAAAGCACATCTCTAGTGGCTTTATGACTTGCTAACTGACTTAGTAACCGTGATAACTGACCAAATTTTAATACGAGATAAAAATGAATACTAACTTTGTGAATACTAACAAAATGATGGAAATTGTTTAAAAAACAGATACCATTAACATAGTGGATAGATATTTTTTTTAAAGATACTTACTTAACATCATATGTTAGCACATTATACACATACTGTACGCTTTTCCCAATATCATGATTTACACATGCATCATGCATTCCAAAGATGAAAGAAAAAAGGATGTTTTAGGTCCATCTTACATGCCATCATGCTTCATAAAACAGACTTAGGTACTATTTCATTGTACTGTGGTCATAGGAGGAGAATAAATGAAGGGAGAAGATGGTGGTCACTGAAGTATCTGCCGGATAATGCCGGATTTTATTTTTTAAACATTGGAACACAAAGAACAACTAACTCATCAAGAACTGTATAAAGTATATTTCAATGGAATGTTCATGATCTATCTTTTTATATTTTCAAGAAAAGAATATAAACATATCAATAAAGTGTCATAATTGAACATATTTCGACTAATGAGACTTAAAATGTATGAATGTCAATGCGATCTAATGTGAATCAATCTCCATAGCAGCTTGAATGAATTAACTGATTAACAGTCATGAGATGCTTTTTCAAAGACATGAAAATTGCTTAAAATCATTGAAATGAACTTAAAATAAATGAGAAAAAAGCTATATCAATGAAGTGCAGTTTGTGTCAGTTTTCTGACTGATATAAATGTGTCTTCTTGTACTATAAATATTGTCTGCTGATGTTGTTCCCTACTGATCAACACTAGAAACGAAGCGCTAATGGTAGCTACTGCCAGGAAAGGCCTCAATATATCAATCTACAAATACAATGTACTGTAGGTGAATTCGTTTGATTTCATGTAAAGAAAGAAAAAAACAATCTATGCAGTTTTACAAACAAGCATGTTTTGTTTTGTTAGTCTTTTCATCAAGGAGTTGAAAGATGACATTTACCAACCAGGTCAGGGAGACAGATGAAGCCACTCATTCATCTGTTGTATACTGCAGTGGTTCTCAAACGTTTTCATGTCAAGGACTCCCAAATTGATACAGACTCCCATTTGAAAATATTTTGTGCCAGAGACCTATGTTAGATTTAGTACATCATTATACAACTGTCTATACTGTAGGTGGGGAGATAACAGCGGAGAGAGTGAAACCTATGATCTGAATAGTCATCCTTAAAAGGCCTGTCCACACCAGGAGTTGCATTGGTGAGGACTGGCCTTTATCAACAAACAGAACGTGACGTGAACGTGTTGTTGTAATAACCTCACAAGATGACGCCATCTGTCCATACGTCTAACTACTGTAAATGCATGGGGCGCCATCTTCTGAGGTCGTCTCCTCTATACTGCTCTTATTGGGCTAACTTCCAAACGAATGAAAAAAACTGTGAAATTAAACTGTTCCTCATTTTGGTGGGGTCCCCCTGAAACCCCCTCAAGGACCCCACTTCGAGGGCCACTTTCACGTGAGAAACGCATTAAAGTTTAAATGCATAAAGTCCTCACCCGCCTTAGCCAAGCAAGATGCCTTGATGTTAACAGACCTACATTTGGGAGGCCATTTGAGGCCCATCAAATATAGATCTGTACTATCAAGGCAGTGTGTATTTTGGAGCTCAACTGTGTTCCTGTCACGTGACATCTCAAGGGTGATGAGGTAACAGCACTATGCGCTCTCACCGCAGCTCAGTACAAGATCAAGTAGCCTAGCTATGGCTGACCTATCGTGTAAAGGTCTCATGTCTTTGATACCAGATACTGCCTATATGCTACACTCGGTGCATAAGGCTGCGTGGGTAGTATTGTATAACCTTCCTGAGGACACAGACAAATCATTATTTTTATTTTTTTTCGACCGTAGAGTATTAGAAACATCTGCTGAAGCCAAGGCAAACTTCAATCAATCAATCAATCAAAGTTTATTTATATTGCACGTTTCATACATCAAGTGCAGTTCAATGTGCTTCACAGAATAGGTTTAAGAATAAAGATTAAAAAAACCCGGAGGATAACAGCAAAAGTGGAAAAGAAAACATTTAGAATAAGACTAGGAAAAACAAGAAAATAAACAATAATAATAATAAAGCAAAGCAAAAATAAATAAATATACATATATATATATACACATATATATATATATATATATATATATATATATATATATATATATATATATATATATATAGAAAGCTGGATTAATGCAGACACCTAGGTAAAAGCAATACTAAAAAGGTGTGTTGTGATGTCTTTTAAAAATGCCGACCGATTCGGTGACCCGCAGAGCCTCCGGCAGGCTGTTCCAGAGGCTAGGGCCATAGTAGCAAAAAGCTGCTTCCCCATGCCTTTTTGAACTAGCCTCCGGAACATCTAGGAGACCGGTGCCAGAGGACCTAAGGGTTCTGCTGGGAACATACCAGGAAAACATTGCAGACAGGTAGGCCGGAGCACCTCCATGCAATGATTTAAAAACCAATAAAAGGATCTTAAAATCAATTCTAAAACTAACAGGCAGCCAGTGGAGGGATTTTAAAATAGGTGTAACGTGTGCTCTCCGTCTGGTCTTTGTCAGCACACGTGCAGCTGCGTTCTGAACGAGCTGCAACCGACTGACTGCTTTTTTGGGGAGACCAGACAGGAGAGCATTGCAATAGTCAAGCCTGCTAGTAAAAAATCACACCCTGTGTGAAGTGGGCGGTGTCTTGCTAGCTAATCACAATACTGAATGGAGTCAACCAATCATGTACAAAAGATAAATACATTTATTGAAACACTCTTTATGATGGACGAAACCATAACTTGAAAAAAACAAATTTTTGTTTTTTTTCAAGTTATGGTTTCTTATATAGGGCTATGCACATGTGTCATGTGACACTGGCCAATCACAGTCCTGAATAGACTGTGATTGGCCAATCACAGCGCAGGATAATTGTACAAATTTCCTGGGCCCAGATCACAGCGCAGGAAAATGTACATTTTTCCAAATCTCACTTATAGGGGCGGTTTCACCGCCCAAAAAACAGTGCATTAATTGTTCTGTATCAGCCTGAGAAAGAAATGGTTGAACTCTGGCGATGTTTCTCAGGTGATAGAATGATAGTTTTGTGACGTTTCTGATATGGGCCTCCATGTTTAGCTCAGAATCAAATATGACCCCAGGGTTTCTGACCTGCTCCTTGATGTTGGGTGTCACTGGTTGGACACCCAACAACTTGGGCCAAAACAACAAAGAGAAATACAAATCAATGACACCAAAAAAAGGTGGTTAGTGACTGATAATGACCAGGCTAAATTATGTCAAGTACTGCACTGTTTCTCAACGTAGGGTCCGGGGACCACCAGGGGTTCCAAATGGACCCTTACGAGTTTGTAACTGTGAGAGTGTACAAATGGAACCAGATGGACCCTTATGGGTCCACCTGGTTCCATTTGTACACTCTCAGAGTTAAATGAACACTGCAGTTTTTGCAGTGTAGATTAGGGTCCCAGAGATGACCTCTGACTCTGCCTTACAGATCCGCAAAGGGCCCGTTTGGACCGCTGGTGGTTCCCAGACCCGATGTTGAGAACCAGTGAAGAAGGACTGAATGAAATGGGCAACGCTGCAGTCCAGTGAGCACTGAACCAATACTTTGCTGCCCTCTGGTGTTAGAACATGGTCCTGACCTGACAGCACTGTGCATTGGTTGACACACATGTATTTGGAGAAGAATTGATTGTTATTTTCAAACACAAATATATATTTAAAAAACAATGAATTTGAATATTAAATCAAATGTATGGTACAGTATGGTTGGTCGCTATTTAAATGGTTATGGTCAGGGTGCACCATTGGCCCTTTCACCGTACATAAATATGTAACTTAGTAATTGTTACTTCAAGAGAGCTACATTCAAGTAGTCTTACTTCAAATTTGTAATAAAAGTAACAGTATACTCGCATACTGTATCACTCATACTGTATGTTTACCCTACTGTATCACTCATATGTTCACCCTACATACTCATATAATTGAGTGATACAGTATATAGAGTGAGATTAAGAAAATCATTTGTAATATAATATAAATTATAAAGCCCTGTTTGATGGGTGGGAGTATCCCATGCTTATTAGAAGGGAACTACAGTTACCTTGACAAAGTGCTGGGTAAGTGGGTAGCAAGGGTGACATTATGTTAGGAGGGTGAAGGTTAAATTAAGTTGACTTAAGTTGGCAGTTGAAAAAAACAAATACCAGAGAGGGACAGGGCTGGGAGGGGTTTGGAGAGGGACCGGCAGGGATTGGATTTCAAGAGGACAGCATGCACAACGTTCACAACATTCACAATGTGAGGTTTAGGACATGAGACCCAAAGGACCAGACAAGACTGTGTCTGTGTGTGGATGTCCCACACACAGTGTGAGCACATTTGGGCTCCACCTGCACAGCCCTGGCAGGGGGACACCTGCAGAGTATCCATCAGGAGGACCTAAGGACAGCCAGACAAAGGTGTGTGTTTGGGACAGACGAGCATGATGACAGAGGAAAAGACAGAAGACCCGATGTTCCACCGGAGACAAACTACAGTATGTGACGTTTCATCCTTTCGATAGTGTCTGTGAGCAGCTGTATATTACTTGGTAAGTGGTTGTTTTCATCTTGCTAATTGCGTGCTAACAGTGCGTATTATGTGTTTGGATACAGTTGGGTGTGTTGCTATGACTTTTGGTGCTTTTTTCCCCCTTACAACAAGATACGGTCAGGTGGATTCACAGCAAACTTTTTGAATATGCATGTTTGTAATGAGAGATTGGGGGCCGGGGGATTAAAGTCGCAGTCGCAGTGAATTTAGAAAACCAGGGGGTTTTCAAACTCACAAGTGAGTTTTGAAAACTTCCTAGTAGACCAGGGAATCTTTTGGCCCCAAAAAAAGAAGCAGCAAACAAGCACACTGACATTCACCAGAGAGTGGTCCCTCAGAATGCTCTGAGGCAAGGGAGGGGGAGTGCTTGTTTTTTTGTCACACTCAACTGAATAAAGAATAGTGACTTTGTAGATCACTTGTAAACAAGGCAGGCATGCCAACACAGAGCCACTATAGTGAGTGCCAGTGCAGGGCAGCCGTGCTGTCTCGCTTTGACAAGCACGCCGTCTGAGTTGGCAAGCTGTGGTGGATGGAATAGCTTGGCACCAGTTTCGAATGCTTATATATTGAGTCTACAATGTTTATCAGAACTATATATAATGTATTATACACTTTTCAATTCAACTTTTATAATAGTGTCATATCACAAGCTTTCTCAAGACACTTTAGAGCACAGTACAGACGTTTCCCCCCTGAGCATGTTTGGGGACAGAGGCATGGAGCCTTGAGCAGAATCAGGCTCTGGGTGGGCACTGGGCAGCCATCTGCCTGGACCATTCCATGTCTCCAATCTCTCTCTCTCTCTCTCTCTCTCTCTCTCTCTCTCTCTCTCTCTCTCTCTCTCTCTCTCTCTCTCTCTCTCTCTCTCTCTCTCTCTCTCTCTCTCTCTCTCTCTCTCTCTCTCTCTCTCTCTCTCTCTCTCTCTCTCTCTCACACGCGCGCGCGCATATACACACACAGAGAGACACTATGAACTAGCTTTTGTGTAGCCTGTATGAAACATTTTTATTTTTAATGATCTGTGTTCATAATTAAATGTTACGTGGAATGATGATTTTCCAAACTTCCTGGTTTTCCAAATTCACTGTAACATATACAGTATACTTAACTAGCAGACTGCCGTGGTATCTCCCTTTCCACCCCCTGCTTCTATTAACGTCATCTATAACGTTTCCACCACATGAAGGCCATTAACAAAACTGATACTCTTGAAATGAATCCACTCATAGAAGTATCACTCTGCTTTCAGGCCTACGGACCTCTTTAAAACCAAAGTCCAAATAAACGAGGAGCGAGCGAGAGAGAGAGAAAGAGAGACCTGACACACCAGCAGGGATGGAGAGCAGCGACAAGGGCGGAGGCAGAGAAATAACTAACGACGATGATGGAGAGAAAGACAAACACCTGAAGGACCAGTTCAACACCAAAGAGAAGAGAGAGGGCCGTAGGCGCTCTGGGACACTGTGCAGGGGATGTGCCCTGAGCGAGCGGCTCGCCATCAACGTGTCAGGCATGCACTATGAGACCCAGCTGCGGACCTTGGCCCAGTTCCCCGACTCCATGCTCGGGGACCCCCAGCGGCGGATACGCTACTTTGACCCCCTGCGCAACGAGCTGTTCCTGGACCGCAACCGGGCCTGCTTCGACGCCATCCTGTACTTCTACCAGTCGGGCGGGAGGCTGCGGAGGCCCGCCAGCGTGCCGCTGGACATCTTCACGGACGAGCTGGCGTTCTACGAGCTCAGTGCGGACATCATAGGCCGCTTCAAAGAGGACGAGGGCTTCCCTAAACAGGAGGAGCTGCCACTGCCGACCAACAGCGTTCAGAGGAGTATATGGATGCTCTTTGAGCATCCCGAGTCTTCGCCGGCAGCACGCATCGTCGCCATCATCAGTGTCATGGTCACCATATTGTCCATCCTCATCTTCTGCCTGGAGACGCTGCCCGCCTTCAGGCTAGAGAAGGAAATGCGAGAAGTAAGGCATGCATAACAAACATAGTAGAAAGATATTAAGATTAACTAAGATTATGCATTGAATAATGGGAGGTTGGTCCTTGATGTAGGAAGTAGGCTAGACCTCACTTTCCCTTATCGCAAAGACTGCCTCCATTTCAATCAAACATGTAGTGCTGACAGGTTTTAATGTTTTAAGAATTTTGAAATTTCAGTAAGCAGAGGTTCAGTGTATTCTATTCAAACAGCTCAGTCATTTGGGGAAAAAAACATTTAAACTAGAAATACATACACCTGCAGTTGTATATGCCAACCAGTTGCAGTTTACATCTGTGTCTATCCAGTCCGTAGCGAAGGCTTTGAAGGAATTTAAGAATGTGTTTTTGAGGTCACAGTGACCTTGATCTTTGACCATCTATTTCCAATCAGTTCATTCAAGGCGTTAAAAAAATCACTGAAAATTTTGTTTAAAAGTGATTCAACTGGTCAGCCAAATGAGATATCGGCATATAAGTGATATTACACTAATTGTAATCTGTTCTTGAGGTAATTATCCCCCAAAATCACGAAGGCTAATTTGACCTTTGGGATACACGAAGAACTTTGGCTTCGTAGGGCAGAGTAGTCTGAGGCAGTATACTGTAGGCATTTTTCACCATGTGCATGGTGTATGTGGCCCATTTGTCCTCGTTGATGTGTATGCTGAGTGACTTGAAGTCAATGACCTTCCCCACTGCGACGCTGTTGATGTAGATGGGGGCATGCTCTGTTATTGGCCCCCTATCGTCTACGATCAAGTCTTTGGTCTTCTTGACGTAAAATGCGAGTTTGTTGTCATGACCATTGTGTCGGTGATCTAACCATGTCCCTGTAGGCCATCTTGTCATGGTTGATGATCAAGCCCATGAATGTCGTGTCATCAGTATACTTGAAGATGGGGTTGGAGCTCTGTGTGGCCACGCAAGCCAGGCGTGTGTGTACAGGGAGTAGAGGAGAGGCCTCAGCACACAGCCCTGTGGGAATCCTGTGTTGAGATTCAGTGATTCTAATGTGCCCATTCTCACCACCTGGCGAGAGCCAAACAGGAAGTCCAGTATCCAGCTGTACATGGTCGGGTGCAGGCCCAGATCTCTAAGTTTAGGTGTCGAGCTTGGCAGGAACTTTTGTGTTGAATGCCATGCTCTGGTCTACAAATAACATTCGCACACAGCTGCTCCTCACCTCCAGGTGAGAAAGAGCTTAGTGAAGAGCCATCGCAATTGCATCATCGGTGGATCTAATTTGAGGGTATGCAAATTGCCATGGGTGCAGTGTGACCATGACCCAAACATGGGTCACAAACCTATGTTTGGGAAACACTGTCCTATGCAGTTCTGTCCATGTTTGCTTATGGGTGAAGGTACACAGCAGTACAAAAATAAATACAGCAATGAACTCCACGTGGAGCCAGAATGGTCAGCATAATAGCTTGATGTATTACAAATCTGGAGAACAAACTTAAAGGTATGCACATTCCTGCTTCGGGAATTGTTTATCATGATACATTGCATACACCTCCCGTTCATTGCTTACCAGATCACCTTGTCCTTTGAGAGAGAAAGGAAGGCAGATGGCATGATTATTTTAGTCGACTGTTAAATTTGATACTGTTGAATTGGAGGAGAGTGGTGGAAGGGCAGAGGTTGCAAAAGGTGCAAAAAGTGGGTGAATACAATATCAATATAAAGGGGACAAAGGTTGCAGTAGTTAGTTGAATGTGTTAACCCATTCAATCCGGGAACGCATCTGTGTCATTTTAAAATCTTGAAAATGTGTGCAAATCTTGCCAAAGAAATCTTAAAATGACACGGATGTGTTCCCGGTCTTAAAGGATTGAGCCAAGTTCACACAAATGATCAGACACACCACTGTAGGTGTTGCTGCCTGTGCAGGCAACTTTGAGGGGTCTGCCAGGAAACTACTACATCGTGCTCCTCTCCCAGCTGCATCAGTCCCATGCAGGGTCCATGCGCTATCAATGTCCACGATGCAACCGCACAGCGGGAGATGGAGAAATGTATGGGGAGTGGTGTAAGGAGGCAGTCTCATGTTTCTCTACAGCGTTCTCAAGGGGCTAAATATACAGTCTTAGGAGAGCCGTCGAAACGCATAATAACATCTTTATTAATAAACATGGTCACTGACCTGCTAGAGGTTAGTTTTGAGGACACTACCTATGATTTACGCTGCACATATCAACGTCAAGCCATTGATATCCTATCCTTCCTCTTGCGTCTTGTCGTTGAATCGTGCTTTATGACTGTCATAAACAAATCACTATTTCCGACAGGTACAAATAGAAAGACAGGTGGACTGAAGGACGGATAATGAATTTATATGATGTTGACAAAGAGCGGAAATGTGCCTCATGAGGTATTAAATGACATGGTTCTTTCATACAGTATAAATATGCTCCTTAATTGGTCAATTGACCTACAAGCCATGATTCAGCTATACCAAGTTTTCATGTAACTTGGTGCACCCCTAATCAGCGGGTCTTATTGTGTGCAAAGCCTAATCAAAACTCTGTATAACCAATATTAACCCATTCAATCCCGGGAACGCATCCATCCACAAATGTCCATCCATAAATCCTACCAGGTTTCTGAAAAACCTATGTTGCTATATCAGTGGTGCTCAAACTTTTTCATGTCAAGCACCCCCTAAAATGATATGTATTTGGCCGCGGACCCCCATCTCAAAATATTTAGTTCCAGGGACCCCCAGAAGCAAATATTTGAGTTACAAATGTTCGCTTTAAAAAAGATTTGCAAAAAAAAATCATGATTTTTTCAAAAATAGCAGATCTACAAGCTCATAGCCCGGCACTCGGTGCCACGCTATGAGCTTGTACATCTGCTATTTTTGAATGGCCAAAGTAAAAAGTAATGGTTATAGCTAAAATCTAAAATGACACAGATGCGTTCCTGGATTGAATGGGTTAACAAATAAGTATATTATATTTTGGCATTATATGGTGACTTGCAATAACAGCAGCAACTCTCCCTTGATGCTGTCATACCTTTTTGGTTATAGTTTACATAATACATACAGTATAAACATAATACATGTTTGTCGTTTCTCCTCCCTTCCAGGCGTCCTCCTATGGCAGGAATGCATCTGGAAACATGGCCCCGCGTCCCAGCATGTTCCAGGACCCATTCTTCCTGGTGGAGACCGTGTGCATCTGCTGGTTCTCCTCCGAGATCGTCTTGCGCTTCGCCAGCTGCCCCAGCAAGACAAGCTTCTTCAAGGACGTCATGAACGTCATTGACTTCTGCGCCATTCTGCCGTACTTCATCACGCTCGGCACGGACCTGTCGAAGGGCGACGACGAATCCCCGGGCACGTCGCTGGCTATCATCAGGATCATCCGGCTGGTGAGGGTGTTCAGGATCTTCAAGCTGTCCCGTCACTCCAAAGGCCTCCAGATCCTGGGCCAGACGCTGAAGGCGAGCATGCGCGAGCTGGCCCTGCTCATCTTCTTCCTCTTCATCGGCGTCATCATCTTCTCCAGCTCCATCTACTTTGCCGAGGCCGACCACGACAAGACGGTCTTCGTCAGCATCCCGCACGCCTTCTGGTGGGCGGTGGTCACCATGACCACGGTGGGCTACGGCGACATGACCCCGGTGAGCGTGTGGGGCAAGCTGGTGGGCTCCATGTGCGCCATCGCCGGAGTCCTCACCATCTCGCTGCCCGTGCCCGTCATCGTGTCCAACTTCAGCTACTTCTACCACCGCGAGACGGTGTGCTGGGACCCCTGCACCGAGTTCACCCACGTGGAGAGCACGCTGTGGGAGGAGAATGACGACACGGAAGGAGAGGAGACCGAGGAGGGTGATGAAGATGGAGACAGGGATGGAGAGATGTATTACTATGCCGTGGAAGGCACGTGCAGCCCTCTGAATGGGACTCTGCTGGGTGGATTATGTGCAGGCCAGAGCAAAGAGAAAGAGTCGGCAGGAGGGAACGTGTACCTACAGGAACCTCTGGTGACCCAGGTGTAGCCATTTTGATCTGTGTCATGTGATGGTGGCACAGAGACGGGACATGATGGAAGAGAGGTCGGGGTTAAAGAGAAACAGAAACTGATACGAGATTATAGAGAAAGACCGTGGAGAATCGGTAGTAAGATTGTAAGACTGTATGTCTGCAAACTAAGCAGACAAGAGCCATCGGTTGTCTGTTGTTGTTTATGTATTGGTCACTTTTTCAATTCATTTACAAGGGACAGTATTTGAATTAGCCAGGTGGTGTCCCTAAAGGGGCAGCTTTAGTACTAGAATTTGAAATTACATTACTTTCTGAGGCCATGATATGAATGAACTCATGGGCTGTAAATTGTTATTAACTTGAGTTTAACTTGAAACAAGATGTCTGAATGTTTATGCCTTAAAGGAGAATTTTGGACTAAAGTTTTCTTACCTTTTCTATGACGTTATGATATCTTAGGATGAATGGTACAGTAGAAAAATTTCATAACTCCACCCCTGAGCCGCCACAGCTTAAAAGGTGCGCGGATAGGCCTTAGGTTAGATCACATATTTTAATCGTTTTTTTTTATTTGTTTTATGTGAGATCTGACGTTCATAGTGACAGAACACTGTCCCAAAAAAAAAAAAAAAAAAAAAAAAAACAGAAGTCTCGCTAGACGAGATTGAAATCTCGAGATTGAAATCTCGTCTAGCGAGACTTCTGTTTTTTTTTTTTTTTTTTTTTTTGGGTTGCATAACATTTTCTACTGTACCATTCATCCTAAGATATCATAACGTCATAGAAAAGGTAAGAAAACTTTAGTCCAAAATTCTCCTTTAAACCAGTAAAGTCTTATAGTAGCAGCGACGGGGGAGGCGGAGAAAGAACTTGATGCTGATTTCTCCGGAAAGAAAGGCACCGTGAAGGTAAAAAGAATGAACTCAAGGTCATTGAGAAAGAGAGGGCAGGGCCGTATCTACAACAGGTAATATGCAGCCAGTTTTTGTTTATGTGTAGGAAATAAATAAGAAAAAGAGGGGAAGTCCGCACACCGTTTGAGCTCCCAGTGGAAGAGTCTTAGTTTTATTTGTCAGGCAACTAAGAGCTCAAGCGGTGTGCGGACTTCCCCTCTTTTTCTCATGTACGTATTGTTGTCCAGCACCAGATTAAATGCTTTAGGATGTGCGTGCTTACCCCTCGTTCCTAGGAAATAAATAAGCCACAAAATGAATATCCTGCCTGTGTGTGTTATGGGGTTTGTGTGTGTGAACGCGCACAGCGACTTTTTTCCATCTGACACAGGGTAGGCTAGGTGGTGGTTTGTGATTTGAGCATGATATAATTTTTGATATCTTGTTCTTTATAATCCAGCTCTTTTGTAATTCTAAGATCTAAGATCTAAGGTCCTTGGAGAATCCTTTGAGAAAATGGGCTAATGTTAGAATGCCGAGTTTTCCACCTAGCTAACTGTGATTTTCTACTTTTATATTGGTAAAACTTAAAGTAATGAAATATGGGGTTTTCTGGTTACCTACCTGAATCATTGTTTAACATTTAATATTGTTTCATTTAATTTATTTTTTATATTTGTCTATCCTATATTTTTTATGCGTGACTATTCAGGATCATAATTACAATTTTGATGTGACTCATATTGTACTATGCAATTAAACTTTATTCTGTCAAATTAGATTAGATTATTGTAATTTAGATTTCCAAAAGAAAAGGCTTTTCTTACTGACTGGGGAAGCCAAGTCTGTCACACACACACACGCACTTGCTGTCAGTCGCAACACAACACACACACACACACACACACACACACACACACACACACACACACACACACACACACACACACACACACACACACACACACACAGTCGCAACACACACACACACACACACACACACACACACACACACACACACACACACACACACACACACACACACACACACACATACACAGAGACACACACAGAGACACACACAGAGACACACACTAAGAGCTGACTTTTTGAGCATTTTTACTTATCACCACAGATCCTTATTAAAGAATCAGAGACCCAGTACTAGCCAGAATCACCATCAGTAGCGAAACACCAACGTCACATTGGCCACTTTGTTTCTTTTCTCCTTTTAAAAAGACCTGGGAGAGCCTGAAAAATTGTGTGATAATTTTAGGTGGCCCTTTGATTCAGAGCAGTCCGGGGCTGTCCTGGAGGACCGCTCATCCGATCGACGTCACCCTCGACACTGTACTTCGTTGGGTCCTCTCCATTCAGCAATATACCCGCCAAGTGTGCAGTTGGTCGGATGAACAGTTCTGGAGCTATGTGAAGGACAGACAGACACAGACAGACAGACAGACAGACAGACAGACAGAGATTTGTGATATTTATGGATTCCACAAATAATCCACAAATAATCCATTGAATATCACATTCTTGGAATGAACAGTGGAAAGAACACCAAAATCGTTGAGAATGTTCACGTTTTTAATAGGATGTTTGACTACAATCAATAAATGGTAATATAGACTGGCTCAGGGCAACTGTATTTTAAACACACTGCTGGAGTGTATACTGTACGGGGTGCAAGGAGGAAAAACTACGTTGATTTAGAGACACCTAAGAGTCCAAATATCTAGAAGCAGACCAGAGAGAGTGACAAAGAAGGACGACAGACGGCATGATTATTTTAGGCGACTGTTAAATTTGATACTATTGGATTAGGATTGTAGAAGCGCAGAGGTTGCAAAAGGTGTCAAAATTGTGTGAGCAAAGTTTAAGCAAAGGTCACACAATTGACCAAAAACACAGGCAAAAGGTGAGCTCAGACCTGAAGACTGAAAGGTCATGCATGCTACGTAAAGAACCCTGTGCCCGGCCCGGACAGTTGGCGTAACCGTCTGGGCACCTAGGCTGGTAATCCAGCATGACAGCGTGTCGCGGGTTCGACTCCCAATCTCGGCGACCTTTGCTGCATGTTACCCCCCCCCCCCCCCCCCCGATCTCTCTCCCCATTTCCTGTCAGCCTAACTGTCCTGTCAAATAAAGGCATCAATGCCCAAATATATATATATATATATATTTTTTTAAGAACCTTGTGCCACATTCCTCTATGCTCGGTCTCACTGCCTTCTCATGAGGAGTCTGCAACCTCTACCGCAACCTGGTCCCATCCAAGGCAGTGTCAGGCCCAGGGATGGGTGCTGTCAATGTCCACTACGCAAGATGAAGATAGAGATATATGGGGTGAGGTGTAAGGCAGTCTCATGTTTCTCTCCAGAAATCTCAAGGGGCTATATTTATAGTCTTAGTTAGGATAGCCCTCGTACACATTACCTGATCCTTTATTAATAAACACGGCCACTGACCTGCTACTGCAAGGTAAAAGGTTAGTTTTGAGGACACTACCATGTAGTAGCTATGATTTACACTGCTCATTTCAACATCAAGCTATGAATATCCGATAATTCCTTTTTCATATTGTCCTTGATCGTCCTTTATGACTTGAGATAAAACATGAGCTGACCAAAACAGCCATTGATCAGTACTTGGACATACCACTTGCTGACAAGGACAAATGGACAGACAGGTGGACTGAGAGACGGACAGGCAGTCACCACACCCACTGAATCAAAGCCACAAAATTCATATAATGTTGGCAAAAACTTGAAATATGCCTCATGAGATGGTTCACAGGGTTCATCTTAGTTCACTCATACAGTATAAATACTGGTAAACTGACCCACGTAGCCATGAATCATACATCAAGTTGGCATGTAATTGAATCATAATGAATGGCTGAAACTTAAGAGAGAGAAGTGTCCACCTGTTTTCAGTGGCGGAAAAAGTACTAAAATGTTTTACCTAAGTAAAAGTATCAATATTGCAATGTAAAAATACTCTGTTACAAGTAAAAGTCCGGAATTCAATTCAATGCAAGTACAACAGTATTGGTATCAAAATGTACTTAAAGTACCAAAAGTTGAAAGTACTCATTAAGCATAATGTCCCATTTCACAACTTTTCAAATCTTTTGAAAATAGCCGATCTACAAGCTCACAATGTGTCGCATTTGCGACGCATTGTGAGATTGTAGCTCGGTTATTTTCAAATGACCAAAATGTATATAGGGCTGAAGTGGTTGATGTATGTTTAGTAATAATAATCTAAATCTGCAAAGTAACTAGTAACTCAAGTTTTCAATGCAGAAAAGTACAATATTTTACGATGTACAGTAGAGTTGAAGTAAAAGCATTGAAATTGGAAATACTCCATTTAAGTAAATAAAAATCACACCCTGTGTGAAGTGGGCGGTGTCTTCCTAGCTAACCACAAAGTAGCTAATCACAATACTGAATGGAGTCGATCAATCATGTACAAAAGATAAATACATTTATTGAAACACTCTTTATGATGGACAAAACCATAACTTAAAAAAAAACAAATGTGTGGTTTTTTTTTAAGTTATGGTTGCTTATATAGGGCTATGCACATGTGTCATGTGACACTGGCCAATCACAGTCCTGAATAGATTGTGATTGGCCAATCACAGCGCAGGATAATTGTACAAATTTCCAAACCTCACTTTTAGGGGCGGTTTCACTGCCCAAGATATTTGTACATTTTTCCAAATCTCACTTATAGGGGCGGTTTCACCGCCCAAAAATACCTCACAATTGTACTTAAGTACAGTACCTGAGTAAATGAACTTAATTACTTTACACCGCTGCCTGTTTTATGGGAATGTAATAAAGTGGCAAAGTTTGTAGTCCCAAAACCTGGAAACAAGTTTGCAGTTTGCGCTCTCAAAGTCTGTTTCTTTTGATAAAATGTCTGAAAAAAAGGTCTGTGGTTATTTTAACACATTTTCACGTTTTGTTCTATGACATAAAATATATCGGTAAAAAACCCACTGGTGTTGGGGGGTGACATGCAGCAAATCCACTGTCCGGGAATCAAACCCATGACACACTGTCGGGCATCAAAGCCTATGTGATACACGCCTAAACCAGTTAGCCATCAGTGCCCCAGCCCTCAGAGGTCCACGTGTCTGATGTGGTCCACCCATGTGATATAATTAAGTGTCATATGTAGCATTCTTGTGTGGACGCCATCCAGGGCCTTTTCCTGCTGTACTGTGAGCGTCAATGTCTCGTCCCCCATACCTTAGTCATCTTCCATGTCAGATATCCACACTCTCCTCATCCCATGCAAGGCATTCCAGGCAAGTGCCCTCGGGACCTTGAGATCCTGTTTCGTCGAAGCAGTCCGGCCACCTTTTTGAAGTCCTCGACTACCTTGACTAAATTTTTCACATTTTGTGTTTTTTTTGGGTGAATAGTTTTCACATTTTGTGAATTCATAATCTCAGATCCATCGTCCCACCTTCCCTCCATATTTGGGCAAGACTGGCATCATCAACAAAGATCTACAGGGAAGAAATGCCGTTATTAGTGCTGTTTATCTTTTCATTTTTGATATGATGATATAATATTATTTTCTTCCTAGAGCATATTATTATTTTGCAGATGTCATAGTACACTGTATAATGTATTTTATTTTACTTTTTACAACATAGCAGCCTCTGTTTAACAGACTTTATTTTTTATTTTTCAAGAACATAGTAGTATGACTTTTGTAACATAATAACCTAATGCTATAGCATTGATTACTGAATTCATGATGTCACCCTGGGTCATAATTAAAGATTTGTTTTGTGTTTACTCAAAGCATTTTATTTTACTCATATGGTTATCAAGCATAAAATGACACTATAAAGTAGCATACTAATTCATCCAAAGACGCCAAAAATACGTATCACAGACTATACTGTATCAAAATACAAACGAATCAGAGTCCCAGACTAGTACTACTGACTGAGTGCAACAATGGTGTTGTCATAGCGCAACACAACACATGTAGCAACAATCATATCAGCTGGCAAGATAGAATTAAAAATAGAATTGTGTCCCTTGGCTGCTTAAGAGCTATGTGGAACCTACTGTACCTATTAGAAGGCATGGAATAACCCCATTACATTCAGTATTACGTATTTAGTTATTTACAACCTTTTTGTATGACTGCCATGAATTGAATAATTTTCCTCTTAAAGGGACTACACCATGAATTTGAACTTTTTCTTCTTTTTTGTGTGTTTTTGGTCTCCCCTACCTCTCTTCTATCCCCAAAAATACCCCAGTTTGAACACTCAAGCGTGGTCTCAAAACAGGCCAAACTGATTTGCACCCTGACGTGACGTCACGTCAGGGTAAAATCCCTCCCGTTTTTTTTAAACACTTTTTCCACACACAACCAGGAGATAACATGCATACAAACTGTTTCAATAGTGCCCCGTGCCATACAGGACAATGTGGTATTGCAGGTGAAAAGTTAGTTGGAATGAGTATATCTGAGGCTCAAACCTATTGAAAAACGTTTGAGGGACATAAGCAATATGATATTAAATATCATTATTATTTTTTAAATTCATGGTGTAGATCCTTTAAAGTTAGGGTAGGTGATTTTTGGGGGTTGAAATAAGTGTTAAATAGTTCTATATTCTGTTAGTACTCATTGCTATAGAGTGTTTGTTCAGTAACAGGAGTCTCCATGTCTCTCCAGCTCTTTATTAAACAGTCAATGCATTTTCAGGTCAGGATACCAATTTGATCCAATCAGAATAGAAAACTCAGACAGGATCCAGATTAAACAAGTGAAATTGGAAGTGATGACACAAAGAAATGATCAGACAAAATTGGAACTGGAACACTATAAAAATGAAGCTGAAAAATAGGTACTCTCTCCTGATTGGCTGACATTTTGTCACCTATACCTGAAAATATAAAATAAAAGTACTTTCTGCTTATCAAAGAGCTGGAGAGACAGGGAGACTCCTGTTACTGAACAAACACTCTATAATGACTACTATCAGAATATAATGCTTTAACCTTTATTTTTATTTTTTATGTTTTAACCAAAAAATATCACTAACCCTACCTTTAACTAACCACATGAACCCTAGCATCCCTATTTTTGGCATGTAATAATAGAAGAACATTCTGCAAAAATAGGCAAACATTCTTCAAAAACATGCAATCTACAAGCTCATAATGTGGCGTTTACGACCTACGGCAACGGTTCAAGAGTTATAGGCCAAAATGTGACGCTGGCTGTTATAGGGTCACCATTAGGCCGATTTTTGTGGTGGAGGTTCTTCCTTGGCCTCCTGGGAATGTGTGGTCATACTTTCACGCCGATTGGTCCAATGATGAGCTGCTCACAGACACACGGACAGACAGACCGACAGGGGCGAAAACCGTCCAGCATGGTTTCTGACAAACAGTAAAAAAAATAATTATCACAAATGAGTGAGAGACATACAGTTAGAAACAAAAAGAGGATGAAAGAGAGGAAAGAAAAATTGATTTGATTTGACAAATGAATTATATTTCAAATATATGTATTTCATTTAAGTATTGAGTGGTGTTTGAACTCTACCTCGAGAGCATCAAACAACTAGAAAAAGTGCTCCCCGGAGCACAGGTCTCCGCCAGGTCAGGTAGGATAGTGTGGGGCAGCAATGTTTGGAATTCTCCAATCAGGCTGGAATGTGAAAAATCAGGCGGATTGGACGGATCCGTCTTGATCAGTTGACTGTAGAGATCATGTGTACCGATTTGCGTGATGTTTGGATAAAATCTGAAGGAGTAATATAAAAAAAAAAAGTTTTATATAAGTTGGCCTCCTGGTGGCGCTATAATAGGACAATGTTGAAAGGGTGGCATTTGTTCGTCAACGTAGTGCAAATGTGCGTGCGAAGTTTCCCCACAATCGGACGCTGCGTTCATGATTTGCAACATTTTGTTCAAAACGGGCCACTCCTGCAAACTTTAGATGTCAATCTTAGCCAATCAGGATGGAATATGAAAAATCTAACAGATCCGTCTTGATCACATGACTATAGAGATCATGTCTACCGATTTGCGTGAAATTTGGATAAAATGTCAAGGAGTAATATCAAAAAATCTGTTTTATATTAGTCGGCCTCCTTGTGGCGCTATAAAAGGCAGATGTGAAAATGCAGGGCAAAGTTTTACACTGATCGGTGCAGTTATAGGTAAAAACAGTAATCGGCATGTTATAGCGCCACCATGGGGCTGATTTGAAAATGTTCAAGTGGCATTTCTTCCTCGGCATAGTGGGAATGTGCGTGCAAAATCTCACGGAAATTGCAAGCTGTGTTCATGATTTGAGGCATTTTGTTCAAAACGGAGCATTCCTGCAAACTTTGGAAGCCATTTTTAGCCAATCAGGATGGAATTTGCAGAATCTGAAAGACTTGTTTTGTGTAATGACTATAGAGATACTGTGTACCGATTCACGTGACGTTTGGGCAAAATCTGTAGGAGTACTGTCAAAGAATGTGTTTTGCAAAAAGCGGCCTCCTGGTGGTGCTATAACAGGCCCATGTGAAAAATCTGGGGCAAAGGTTCTGAATTGGCATCCAGGGAGTGTGTATGCACAGTTTCGTTGCGATCAAGCCAACGGTGCCGGAGATTACCTGTTCACAGACGGACACACACACGGACGGACACACACATACACGACGGACGGACGGACGGACAGGGTGCAAAACATACTCTCTCGCCATGCCTTTATAGCCTGGTAAACCCTCCCTCCGGAAATCTCATTTCTATTTGATTCCTGGAGTGAGTCTGGCCTGATCCGCCTTTCTGCAATATTGGCTGTGCTGGAGTTGGGCGGGAGTAATACCGTTGACTGACAACCCCTTCAGCCAATGATAATTTTTCCCCTTCAGCCAATCAGCAGTTCACCAGTCTTAATGTGACGCGACGGGACTTTTGAGACAGCCATACCCAAGATGGGTTGCCTTATTCGGATAGAATGGTGGCTTTGTCATGATTAATTGACCACATATATGAAGTTAAACAACTAAATTCTATCCAAACGATATCTTATAAGTAAATTCCGTGCCTCAAAATAGAAGTTAGAGAGCTTTTTGAAGTAAAAAAATAGCGGAGAATTGGCCGCACAAGAAAAAGATGGCTGCCGTTCGTGTTTTGGACTCACTCGAACTCGCCACCTGATTGGCCAACGTAAGCTGTCAATCACAGAACAATGAGCGACGACGCTGATAGGCTCGGCCGTTTGGCATACACAGCCAATATTGCAGAGAGGCGGTTCATGCCAGACTCACTCCAGGAATCAAATAGAAATGAGATTTCCGGAGGGAGGGTTTACCAGGCTAATGCCTTTAGGCCTGGCGGATACAAAAAGACAAGCGTGCAGATGGAGATCTGAACACTGGGCTCTCACATCACTGGCATCAGCACTAATCACTTGGCTAAACAGCAGGGCCCGATAGTATCCATACTAATGCATTGTACATGTTACACTTATACCAAGCTCATGGACATTGGGGAGCCAGGTGTCAATCAACAGTAGATTCTACCAGATTCTGAGAAGGAGTGGGACTAAAAGAGCAGGAAGTCTGAGAGTGGGAGAAACAGGTGAAAACAGTGTAAATTCAGCTATTCAGTTGTCAGTGATATTGAGAATGATGATACAAGACGATATGAAAAGAAAAAGAAAACTAGAAAAAGTGCTCCTCGGTTATTGTCGGTCAGCAATGTTTGGAATTCGCCAATCAGGATGGAATATAAAAAATAGGATGGAACCATCTTGATCACTTGACTATAGAGATAATGTGTACTGATTTGCATGATGTTTGGACAAAATGAGTAATATAAAAAAGAAATCGGCCTCCTGGTGGCGCTATATTCTTTAGCTGTGTTGTAGAGGACAGTGGTCACTACATTTAAGTTATATCCATTTGTGTTGTAGTTGTGTAGTGGCGAGGGCCACTGCATTTTACTGCATTTTACTGCTTTTATTTTATTTTATTTTATTTTTGTTTGCTTTATTGTTGAATTGGTTCTAACTGTAATTGTATTCTTGCTCTGTAAAGCACTTTGAGCTGCATTTCATGTCATGAAAGGTGCTATACAAATAAAGTTTATTATTATTATTATTATTATTATTATAATAGGGCAATGTTAAAAGGGTGGCGTTTGTTCTTCAACGTAGTGCGAATGTGCGTGCAAAGTTCCACCGCAATCGGACGCTGCGTTCATGATTTGCGGCATTTTGTTGAAAACGGGCCACTCCTGCAAACTTTAGATGTCAATGTTAGCCAATCAGGATGGAATATGAAAAATCAAACAGATCCATCTTGATCACATGACTATTAGATCATGTGTACCGATTTGCGTGAAATTTGGATAAAATCTGAAGGCTTAATCTCAAAAAATGGGTTTTACAGAAGTCGGCCTCCTGGTGGCGCTATAAAAGGCTAATGTGAAAAATGCAGGGCAGATGTTTTTCCTTGGCCTCTAGGAAGTATGCGTGCAAAGTTTCACGCAGATCGGTGCAGTTATAGTTAAAAACGCAAATCGGCCACAATGAGGCTGATTTGAACATTTTCAAGTGGCATTTCTTCCTCGGCCTTGTGGGAATGTACGTGTGAAATTTCACGGAAATTGCATGCTGCGTTCATGATTTGAGGCATTTAGTTCAAAACGGACCAATCCTGCAAACTTTGGAAGCCAACCTTAGCCAATCAGGATGGAATATGGAAAATCAGACAGATCCTTGTTGATCACATGACTATAGAGATACTGTGTACTGATTTGCGTGATGTTTGGATAACATCTGTAGGAGTAATATCCAAAAATGGGTTTTGCACCAATTGGCCTCCTGGTGGCGCTATAACAGGGCCATGTAAAAAAATGGGGGCAGAGGTTCTGAATTGGCATCCAGGGAGTGTGTGTGCACAGTTTCGAAGCGACCGGGCCAACGGTGCCGGAGATTAGCTGTTCACAGACAGATGGACACACGGACGGACGGACACACAGACGGACGGACAGGGGGTAAAACATACTCTCTCGCCATGCCTTTCGGCCTGGCGGAGACAATAAAGATAGAAAGAGGGAAGGAGCTGAGAAGGGTATCTGCACGGACAGGAAAAGATTCTTGGCATTTATTACCATGGTCATTAATTGTGCGGTGGAGATACAAGGCAATTCAGAAAGAATTAAGATGATTCTAGATGCAGCAAGGAGATCCCTGGACGTGTTGGATGTCAGCGCAGCGGAGAGGATTTGGACAATTTACTGAGAGAGGGATTCACAGCAGACAAATGGGTCTGCAACATAGAATGGACAGGTTGGGATTTGGGAATGGGAACACTTTTAGTTTGCACTGTGACAGGGTTGCAGATATATTCCAGTAGGTGGTGGTAATGCAACAATTACGGATGCTACAGTAACTGCCATAAAACACCAAAGTAGAAGAAGAAGAAGTTTCCACCCCCGTTCTGAATTCCCATAGACGTCTTTAATATGGCGTCAAATAAGAACTGTGTTCCAAAAATAAACAAAACATCCCGGCGGTTTGACTCTTATGGATATGAAGCATCAACTGACGGTGAGAAAACGATAATGTTACTTCCGCCGAATTAGTAAAATTTTCGCCAGAAACAGACTGTATCAAATATAAGTGACTGACTATCATAAACGATACAGAGCCTCCTCCCTGACAATATCGCCAAGACAGTTTGTTTATTTTTGGACCACAATTCTTCTAACGATTCTAAGATGACCCAATGTTATTCTCCATAGAGAAATTACTTTACGAACCAGGGGATGAACGAGTGATGTCAGGACTTCTGTACTCTATGTTGTCCCCAAATTAGAGCCAGGGTGAGGATACTGTATATCAGCATGTAACCCTGTTAAAAACAAGAAAGTTAATGTGTTTGGAGCTGGGTTTTCACTCAGTATTTGTACCATAACCAGCTGACCTGAGTAACTTATACAGCCTACTGTGGTGAGTTGTGGTGAGTACTAGGCCTGTCACAATTATTACATAATCGTCTAATTTTTTTTTATTATAAATATTTAACCAAAGATAAGTATACTTTTGGGGGAATGACCCATCACGTTCATGTAATGTCAATGTACAGAGCTCAGTGTGCTTGGGTGTAGCTCAGTTGGAAGAGCTCTTGACTTCAGACCACAAGGTCATGGGATTGAATCCCAACACAGGATAGTCGGCATCTGAGCAATCTGGCTCCCACGGGATTACTAACCTTTTTCACTTTTAAATGGCCATTGACAATGCATTGGGCGCTTAAGTAAGGTGGAATTTTTCAATTGTGAATCAAGTTTATAGGCTAAAGTATGAAGGAACAGCAAGGTTCACCTTTAAATGTCCCTTGCCATTGACAATGCATTGGGCGCTTAAAGTTAAATATCTCAAAAACTACAAAACATTTTAAAGTAAAAAGTTCAAGCATTTGTGTCCACAGTAATATGAATAATAAAAAGTGTGAATGGAGTTTCTAGGTGAAAGTGGTTTTTTTAGGTGCCAAACCTGTCATCGACCTCCATTATACATGTTTGAACTTTTAAAGGAGTATATTTCTAAAACTGTAAAACATTTCAAATATTCATGTTCCGGCAAACATGTCCACAGTAAGATGAACATTTTAAAGTTTGAATGGGGTTTAAATAATTTGTAGTTTTTAAAATATTTAACTTTAAGCGCCCAATGCATTGTCGATGGCAATGGACATTTAAAGGGAAAAAAGTACAAACAGATATATTCCAGTAGGTGGTGGTAATGCAACAATTACGGATGCTAACTGCCATAAAACACCAAAGTAGAAGAAGAAGAATCTGGTTTATGTTGTCCCCAAATTAGAGCCAGGGTGAGGATACTGTATATCAGCATGTAACCCTGTTAAAAACAAGAAAGTTAATGTGTTTGGAGCTGGGTTTTCACTATTTGTACCATAACCAGCTGACCTGAATAACTTATACAGCCTACTGTGGTGGGTTGTGGTGAGTACTAGGCCTGTCCCAATTATTACATAATCGTAAAACATTTTTTAGATTATAAATATTTAACCAAAGAAAAGTATACTATATACGTCAATACTGATGCGTGTACAGTAGATCTGATATTTTCGACAAGCGACACCGTTATATGACAAAGTATGAATCAAGCTTCGGCGTACGAGTGTTCAGAAATCTGATTAGAATTTCAACTCATTTCAAACCACTTCCAAGTGCCTTTAATTATTTGGGGGTAATGACCATCACGTTCATGGAATGTCAATGTACAATGTTTCTTATGTCTGAATAGCTCTGTCGGAATAGCTCTTGACTCTGAACAACAAGGTCATGTGATCGAATCCTGGAAATGGAAAATCAGCATGTGAGCAATCTGTCTCCCTGGGGTCTAGTGCTGTAACAGGCATAGACTCCTCTGTTCTTGGCTGTTGCTAACAATAAGCCCACTTGTAAAGTGCATGAGCTAAATTCCTTTAATTAATTTGGGGGAATGACCCATCACGTTCATGTAATGTCAATGTACAGAGCTTAGTGTGCTTGGGTATAGCTCACTTGGCAGAGCTCTTGACTTCAGACCACAAGGTCATGGGATTGAATCCCAGCACAGAATAGTCGGCATCTGAGAAATCTCGCTCCCACGGGATTACTCACTTTTAAATGGCCATTGAGGGCGCGCTCTCACCAAAAGTTGGCTGGCCGCTGTTAAACGCAGGTTGTGCGCGGCCACAGTTTTTTAATGTATGGAATGCATGTGAAAATAAAAAACAACTTATTACTTCTTAGGTTAATATGAGCATCAAATCAATATTTTAAATATGTTTTTTTTTTCACATACATTCCATAAATTCCATAGGGCTAGACCACACATGGGCAAATGACATCATCAACTTGCGTTTCTAAAATATATAAAACATTTAAGGTGTTTTAACTTTTTTTATAGAGGGCAATTATAATGTATTAAGGCCTATTGATCAGGGATCCTTTTAAGAAGAAGGGAAAAAAATAAGGTTGTTTTGTATATGGACAATCAAAATATTACTACATTTTGATGTGGTGTCATAATTAAACGTAATGTTGATTCGGCACACTGACTATCAAGAAAATAAAAAAATGCCACTTCATGTCAAAAAGGTTGCCACCCCTGCAGTAGGCTGGTTTATTCAGGCAGTACTACTTGTTAACCAGTAGGTGTCACCTGACACCAGGGAGACCACCCACCTCCAACCACTGTAGATGTACTAGCCATGTTTTGTTTTAATATATTCTACCATACATACAGATTGTCTAAAATAACGTTTTGTTTATTAAAATAAGTTACAGATTGCAGCTTTAAGCTTTAGTGGCTACCACAGCCAGCAATGAAGTACTTTTCAGTCAGGTCACGGTTATTTAGGGTTGGATCACCAAGAGAACAGTTTCACTGATATGAGATATATTAGGTGGATCCAGATTTTATGTAGATCAAACATATTTCTGACTGCTATTGATCTACTGTAAGTGGTTTCAATCTAACTGGTTTAGATTTGGTCTGTGTGTAGGAAATGTGAACCTTTTGATCATTGTAATTTTAATGCCGGTATGGCTTCCATTTGACTGCAGTAAAACAATCCCTGGGATTACTTTATTTATGTAGATTACTTGAAGTTTACGATACAAACAAAGTATTTTTGTATGCTTGTTAGGAGATAAATAATAATTGAAATATGTATTCTATTTTTCTTGTTTCTCTTTGATTGTAATTCAACTGTAGAATAGATATTACAGTAGTTTCCTTTTCAGACGTGGTTCATATGAAACAGTCTAACCTCTCTGGTGTTTAACCAGTTCCTGTAAAGAAATAAAAGATCTTTGTCAGATGAGTTTGGGGGTGATATTTGACCAGACATGATCACACAAGCAGACATTTATTTAGTTTATTTTAGTCTGTCATTTGACATGGACATCACAATAAATAATGGATTAACAAAAATTAATTGAAAGTGTTTATAGCTAGACCTGATTATAACTATGACTGAGACAGTCACGCTAGACAATGGAACCCCTGCACCCCTGAGGAGCACCCTGCCCTGGCAACATACACCCGATGGCCAATGACCACACAGGCTCAAGGTAACACCACCTTCCCCCTCTCTTCAATACCTCTTAGCCTGGTTGAAGCAATTACACTGGTCACTTATTCAAAGATTGTCAACACATCTGATCTGACACCTCTGGTTTTAGCTCGCTTGAAACGCACTTCTGCTCTTTGCAATTGCATTGAGCGGGTCTCTGCAACACATTATTCAGCTGTCAAGTTTTGTGACATATCTAACCATGACCAAAACCTCCTGAACATGTCTAGACGGGAACAATTACCCTGGTCCCTGTACATCACTACAGTATTAAACATTCACTTCATTTCCAGTACAGGTGACACTCATGCTTTATCCTTGAAAGTCTTCTCTTACCCAATCTGTCAGAGCCCTAAATGAAGACATGTATGGTCAAAAAACTAAAACAGAACTGGAAACAGACAAATGACTCTAACAAACCTATGCTTACTGCCCCAATTAAGGGCCACCCTAAAACCGCTGGACTGATGAGCGTCAAATAGTATCATCACAAGTAGTTAGGAGGTTCAACAGGAACAACATGCTAGCTCACCCTTCCTTCCAAACAATGTAGTGCATCATGAACTGGAATACTGTATCTACAGTACTGTCAAGCAGTTTTCCTTTTGATAAAAATGTCAACTTTGTGTTGATTTTACTATTTTAATTAGTAAACAGATAATGGTAGGTTTGATTCCATGACCAAATCACTGTTGCAATAGTATTAAACATTAGATAGACGGTAAAATTACAGTGTTGGCAGCATCCACTTTGCTAAAATAATGTCTGACTTTGAGACCCGTTTCTCTGTGCACTGTAAGTCTGTGGGGATCGAGGCTATTTTGGATGATCAAGTATTTAAGTTATTGCGCCAACCAAACCTACAGATGACTACAAATGACAAAAAATACCGTTAAAGCAGAGAGCTGCATCTTTTGTAATAAACAGTCAACAATACATTTATAACATAGCTCCTATATCCATTACCAATTTATAAACATTTGTAACACAGTGAATGTTAGACTTCGCCACCCTTTAATTTGGCTTTGAGTTAAGGGGAACACAATAAGGTTTCCTCAGTCAGGTTGTCAAATGAGTGACAAACACCGAGTGTATAAAATCATAGTACAATTGTACTGATCTCTATTTTTTTTTAAATGGTTTAGGAGAGCAATAGACAGAATGGAATAATATTAAAATATAGCAGGGCACAATATACTGATCACAGGGACCCTGGGCAATACAGTAAACCTGTTGTTATACACAACACTACTACACACAAAACCCAGTTGGCGCACACCAAGTTGAATCCATAGCAGCCTATACACTGACTACAGGCTGCTGATGTCATGTAAATAAATACCCTTCTTTCAGTGATCATAAACTGAACAATTATGTGGGAAGCAGCCGGACACAAAATACAATAAATCAAAAACACAAAAGTACAAAAGCATAACTTCAGGGACAATTAACAGTAAGGGCAGCGGCAGACGCAACACCTCGGCAATCTGTAAAGTTCAGTGTTAAATATCAGTTTCAATATCAATCCTCCTGAAATATTAGAATTACTATGTTGCCATGGCATGCGCATACCTGCTACTATGGTCCATTGAACATACCATCAGCAGCGCAGCTCACAGTCGTTGCAAACCTTACATAAATAAATACAATCCCCCATTACTTTAATACAATATACAGCAGTACCATGCAAGTTAAAATGAAAATAATAACTAGAAAAAGTGCTCCTCGGAGCACAGGTCTCCGCCAGGTTAGGTAGGTTATTGTGGCCTCCTGGTGGCGCTATAATAGGCCAATGTGAAAAGGGTGCCATTTCTTCCTCGGCCTAGTGGGAATGTGCGTGCAAAATTTCAAGGAAATCGCATGCTGTGTTCATGATTTGAGGCATTTTGTTTAAAACAAACCAATCCTGCAAACTTTGGAAGGCAATCTTAACCAATCAGGATGGAATATGGAAAATTGGACAGATCCGTGTTGATCACATGACTATAGAGATACTGTGTACTGATTTGCTTGATGTTTGGATCAAATCTGAAGGAGTACTGTCAAAATATATGTTTTGCACAAATCGGCCTCCTGGTGGCGCTATAACAGGCCCATGTGAAACATTTGGGGCAGAGGTTCTGAATTGGCATCCAGGGAGTGTGTGTGCAAAGTTTCGCTGCGATCAAGCCAACGGTGCGGGAGATTAGCTGTTCACAGACGGACACACGGACGGACGGACGGACGGACACACACACACACACACACACACACACACGGACGGACAGGGGGTAAAACATACTCTCTCGCCATGCCTTACGGCCTGGCGGAGACAATAATATATATATTCAATCAATAACTTACAAAATCGTTGCATTCATAAATGTTTGCATACCCGCAGTGCCTCCCCAGCCAAGCTTGACGAAACCAACGCTCAGTCACCGCACCGCTCGGCTACCTACCCCATACTGCATCATTATTATACTAATCATTGGAATAGGCTGCAGCTGTGAGCTGACACCGTGGAAAAAAATACATACCTACATTCAACATTAAAGATTTTCCGTCCTGAGATACAAAAGTTATGGAATAAATAATTGTTTGTTATTCCACTATGCTATCTAGCTCTGCTCATAACAGTGGCTGACTCCTAGTAAGAAAAGAAAATCATTTCTGATCAGCAATAGCCAATATTTAAACTGAATGACAAAGCTTTTACTATAATCACAATTGATAACTGGCGTAAAACCCAGCATTCAATGCTGTGTCCCTGAGTTCAACCATCATAAATGTAACTGTAAAAAGATTTAACAGCATTCTCTGATCAATGAGTCCTTGTTTTGATTCCCGGCCTCATATCCCTACTCTCTCAGCAGTTTCTGTCTCTATCCACTATCGCTGTCAAAAATGCAAAAAACAATGGCCAATTCTTTTTTCAAATGTCCAAATAAAAGGGTTCTATAAATGACAAATCAACGTTTGGGTAAGCCCAGTTCGTTGTAAAGCGAGGGATCGTTTTGATAAAGTGCAACGATCATCTTTGAAGATGCATCGTTCCCTTTCCCTCGCACCATGTCGATTAATTTCCGCGCTTGATCTCGTTTTGTTTTCTCTGCTCTGATTTCCTCCATCTCTCCATCGTTGAGAACTGTCACACCAAACAGTTTGTCAATCAGACCGTAGATCACGGACTGCGACACTCCAGCAATGAACTTTTCCCGCATGGAAAACAACATGTTTGTCTGACTCGGGCTTGCGTCTGGATGGTCCTCTGGGGGAAGATTAATGCATTGTTTTCAGTAACAATTAATATAAATAATAAAACTGACTGACAGACTGGACTGACTACATGTCTGAACAGACAATGTATCAGACAGACAGATAGACAGACAGACAGACAGACAGACAGACAGACAGACAGACAGACAGACAGACAGACAGACAGACAGACAGACAGACAGACAGACAGACAGACAGACAGACAGACAGACAGACAGACAGACAGACAGACAGACAGACAGACAGAAAATAGAAGACATAGGTAGTTTAAATGTATCTAGCATATTCGATTCTACATGGATACAAATCATTTAATGAGCCTCAAAGTGCAGATTGAGCTCATCTTGTACTGGCAAATCTTCCATAGTGTAGCAGATAACGTCAATATTTTATGACATTTATGACATTTGGTGTGTTTGTAAAATTCTACTCAAAATCGAATGTGGCCTTCCAAAGTTGATTTGTTTTGACACAAGTGTATTAATTGTAGTGATGTAATACACATTGAAAAGGGGAAAGACACCCTCGTTGCTCAGCTGATACAGACAATAATCCACTCTGACATTACTTACTTACAATTCAAGAAGGAGCATCAGAATATATGGGAGTATGTTTTAAGCAGTCAGTACAATAAATAAAAGTAGTGAATTAATTACATTCTTCCTCACTCAAGTAATGTATTACCCTTTCTGAGAAACCTGCCCAACAGGACAGTAACCAGTAAGATTCAAAATAAATGGTGAAGCTTAATTTCTTCGAAATGACGGCAACAACACTGAGCTGAGCAGACAGCAGAGTCCTTGTCACAAAAGAATAAGATTCCATTAGCAACACAAGGAAGCCCTGGACGCTGTGTCTCTGTGCTGTCATGAAGAAGCTGACACCTGAATAGAATATTTGTATACATTTTTGAAAGATTTTCAAATGGCCATTGAGCAGATTTGGATAAAAAAATCATCCCTGTTATCTGCTCCACTAATAAAGCAGTAGTTGGAAGCATATTGGTATGGAATGGGTGAGCAGATATTAAAGAGTGAGGGAGGCCAAAGTCATCTGTGCGGATCTCAGGAATGGGACTAGAAAAAAACCCACAGAGGGAAAAACCACAACACAGAGAGCCATCATGTGAACATATTGTTTGGTAGCATTATGTCTCAATGAAACCTTCAGATTTTATTTAGGAGATTATTATTATTTTACCGGGTGTGATGTCACAGTGTGGCAGGCAGATAGACTCCTGAGGACTCAGGGGCCTATAGCTCACTTCAGCGTCCCCTCTTGGTCCCAACCGCAACTTTAACAGACGATAACGCCCTGAGCCGTGGAACTTGAAACTGTAAAACATAGGCCTACACAAAAAAACAACATTTAAAAAAGATATAATCCATTGACTTCATTACGACAATTGCCACATGCATCAATTTCATCATTTACGATCACAGTGTTTGGTTCAATAGAAACAACAAGACTCATAATACATCTAAATCTATAGGATGAGTTACCTGCGAATGTTGTTTGTCTGGTCTGTCCGCACCCTCTCTGAAGTCTGTTTTGTCTGTGAGCTCTCGAGAAGTGGTCTGTGAGCTCTCTGGAGAAGTGGTGGTCTGTTTTGTCTGTGAGCTCTCTGGACATGTCGTCTGAAAGAGAAAGCATTCAGGAAACAATCAGTATTTTTCTTTATGTTCATACTGATTATACTATGATTATATTATTCTGTAGAGGAGATGGTTTTACTCACAATGTCCCTGCTGCATGGTGATGATCAACCTTACCAGAGGAGAGTCTAGAAACGCATGCACACACACACACACACACACACACACACACACACACACACACACACACACACACACACACACACACACACACACACACACACACACACACACACACACAGTGAGGCCAATGTATGACCAATGTACTGTACATACTGTTTTATTCTTTCTTACTATTGCTGCTATTCTTTTTATTATTTGTTATTGTTCATTGTTGCTGCTATTATTGTAATTCTATTGTTGCTACAAAGTTGAGGAGCCAACACAAAATGATTTACTCTCATGTACTTGTGAATAAGATGTAACAATACTAATCTTACATTTCTTGAATCTTGATGCATTGTACACATATGATGGCCATAAGACAGGTGCATCAAACCTGATTCAGCATTCATGTGGTCGGCTCACAATGGGTGGGTGAGTGTCCACTGCTAATCTGACAGACTAATACACTCATGAACTTAAAATGGCATATGGATGATACCAGCACTCTGGAACCCAATTCCCACCAACAACTGTTTTGTGATTTCATATTGTCATACTTACTCCATGCTATGGGATGTGTGTCTGCAAGGCTCAGAGAGTTCCTTCTCTGCTCTGTTGTCTGACATCAGGAACTGTTGAATTGCCTCCTGTACTGAGTCGACCCCCAGCTCAATCAAACAGCAGTAGATGTTGAAACATCTTTCATCAGAGACATCGTCATCAGTGTCCATCTCTTGATGGCACTTGATGGCTCTCTTGATGGCTCTCTGGATGATCTCTGGACTGTTCTTTGTCTGATCCAGCAGGCCTCCTAACAGACTCTGATTGGACGGCAGTGAGAGGCCATGAAGGAAGCGGACGAGGAGGTCCAGGTGGCCGTTTCTACTCTTCTGGGCTTTAAGTATGGCTTTGATTAGGAAGTCATCCAGGGACATGGGACTATCTTCATCTTCTTCCAGTGCACCATCATCTTCATCTTCTCCCAAGAATGACTTCAGTATCTTCATCTTCTTCCGTGTGAAACAGTGGAAAAGGTAGACTGCAGCCAGAAACTCCTGGATGGTCAGATGAACAAAGGTGTAGACCTTTCTCTGGAAGAGCACACTATCTGTTTTGAAGATCTCTGTGCACAATCCTGAGTACAGCACGGCTTCTGTCAAATCAAGACCACACTCTTCCAGGTCTTCTTGGTAGAAGATGATTCTACCTTTCTCCAGATGGTCAAACGCCAGCCTGCCCAGCTTCAGAATAACTTCCCAATCACTCCCCATGAGCTGCTTCTCATTGCCATACTTCTGCTTCTTCCTCCTTGTCTGTACCAACAGGAAGTGGCAGAGCATCTCGGTCAGGGCGTTGGACAGCTTTCCTGTCTTGTCTGTGCTCAACATGTCCTCCAGAACAACAGCAATCGGCCAACAGAAGAGTGGGATGTGACACATGATGTGGAGGCTCCTTGATGTGTTGATGTGTGAGATGATTCTGCTGGCCAGCTTCTCATCACTGAATCTATTCCTGAAGAACTCCTCCTTCTGGGTGTCTGTGAACCCTCGTACTTCTGTCATCCTGTCCAAACATTCAGGAGGGATCTGATTGGCTGCTGCATGTCTGGTAGTTATCCAGAGGAGAGCTGACGGGAGAAGATGCCCTCTGATGAGATTTGTCAACAGCACGCCCACTGATGATGTCACAGTGACGTCAGAAACAATGTCATTCTTGTAGAAGGACATTGACATTCTGCTTTGATCCAGACCATCAAAGATGAACACAGTCTTACAGGCAGCAAGCTGCTCTGCTGTGAAAATCTTTAATGTTGGATGGAAAGCATGGATCAGTGTGAGAAGACTGTGCTGCTGATCTCTGACCTCGTTCAGCTCCCGGAATGACATCGGAATCAGGAGATCAATGTGTTGATTGGCCATTCGCTGCGCCCAGTCCAGAATGAACTTGTACACAGAGAATGTTTTTCCAATCCCGGCAATGCCCATTGTCAGAACCGTTCGAATGCGTTGGTTTGGTCTGCCTGGTAAGGGACTGAAGATGTCAGAACACATGATTGGCTGGTCAAGGAGGGTCGTCTCCATCTTGGATGCTTTCTCAAGCTGCCACACCTCATGTTGCGTGTTAACCCCTTCAGTGTATCCCTCTGTGATGTTAATCATTGTGTAGATACGGTTGAAGGAGGTTCCAGTCCCTGGGCCAGTGATGTCTTCTCTCTGACCTTCTTCTAACCTCTTTATCAGACTGATCATATATGTCTTTACAACCTCCGGCAGAGTGACATCCACTGTAACAGAACAGTTCATGAATGTTAAACACACGTTCAATCATACTGTAGCTTTACAAAGTAAAAACAGGATGAAATACAAATAAATCCAGTGGTGGAAGAAGTACTCGATTTTGGACTTAAGTAAAGTAAAGTAACAATACCACAATGTAAAAAATACTTTGTTACAAGTAAAAGTATTGCATTTAAAATCCTACTTAAGTCAAAGTGTAAAAGTATTAACATCAAAATATATTTAAAGTAGTAAAAGTACTCATTATGTATAATGTCCCATTTCAGAATCATATATATAATGTTATTGGACTATAAATATTGATCATTAATGATATAAGCCATATGTTATCTTTTGGCTATTTGAAAATAGACGATCTACAATCTGACAACGTGTTGCGATGTGACGCATTTTGAGCTTATAGATCTGCTATTTTGAAGATTTTTGTATTCAGAATTAGATTCATTATTATTAATCTAAATCTGGAAAGTAACTAAAGCTGTCAAATAAATGTAGTGGAGTAAAAAGTACAATATTTGCCTCTGAGATATAGTGGAGTAGAAGTATAAAGTATCAATAAATGGAAATACTCAAATAAAGTATCTTGAAATTACACTTAAAGGGATATTTCACTTAAAAAGAAAACTTGCCCCCAGACCGTTTTTAAGTTGCTTGATTCCGTTTTTAGATATTTGATATTCATTTTTATCAGACACGCCCCCTTCCTATATAAACCCATTATAACTTCAAACTCCAAATATCTAAATACTGAATCAAGCAACTTAAAAACGGTCCGGGGTGCTCCCAAAAGCCTGAGTAGACAATAAAATGACAATAAAAAAAAAAAGTGAAATATCTCTTTAAGTACAGTACTTGAGTAAGTGTACTTAGTTATTTTCCACCACTGAATAAATCACTGTCTGAGTCTGAACAAACAAAAATAGTCTTAAACTGCTTAAATTACACTTTTTGGTAAAAATCTGTTTTAGTCTTTGAAGTTTATTAGTTTGAGTAATTAGTTTGTGATTAAAATAACTGATTTTCAAACAAAAACAGCCTAGTTGAAAATCTATTATTTCGGTGAGCAACTGTTATACAATGAAGTATAAATTAGGCTTTACTTTGTACAATGATGGGATATGGAACCGGATCTGTCAGAACTGCACACCTGGACGGCTCCTCAGTCAGGTCACAGGTACTCCTCTTCTTCCTTCTGTGGAGACACAGACACAATACCTTACTTATAGGTACAGTTGTGACATGCACAACATAATGATGGCTCAGTATGGTGAGTGAAGCTAGTAACTAGGGATGGGAACAGGTAACACACTAGTTGAGTACTCGTTAAGTTGTAATATACAACATACTCACCTAAAATGCTATTGGAAATTCACAAATGTTGCTTTCTCTGAGATGGAATATAAACAAGACTATAGGCAAGACTAGTTCAACTGGACCCTAGATATTTAGTACAGGCTGTGGGCAACAGTGGCATTATGGTCATTTCAGACGACCACCAGTAATTCATTTTCAATGAGAGGCGATGTTGTGTATGACATCGCGCCAGAACAGAATTTAACAGAACTAAAGTACACTAGACCATACCCAGTGAAGGGCGCAGGCGAAAGTAGTTGCAAACTTGGGGTTATTGCACGTCCTGTTGTGCGGTCCCCCCCCCCCCCCCGTGCGTCCCGTCGTGGCGCCCCCCCTCCTCCCCCCCGCGGGTCCCGTCATGGCGCCCGTCGAGGTCACCCCTCCCCACGGGCAACCCCCCCCCTCCCCCCGCCGCGGAACCCCCGGGTTCCGTCGCGCGCACGAGCACACACACACACACACACACACACACACACACACACACACACACACACACACACACACACACACACACACACACACACACACACAGAGAGAGATCCGTAAGAATGTTTTCTGTGTAAACGCACGTAACTGATGTCATCGTGTCTGTGAAGTGGTTGTGTTGTGCTGTTGGTGTGCTGCGCTGAACGGAACGCAGTGAATGGAATGTGGCTCGGTGTTGCCATGTTCGCCTATTGTAAGCGGTTTAGGGGCAATATTGGTGGTAGAGTGTTTTTGGCGTTGGTTGTGAAAGTGCAGGTGGGTGTGGGGACGCGTTGTGAGCTTGTTTTCCAGGAGGCAATGTATATGTGTGAAGGCGCTTCGTTTGGCCTTCTTTTCATAGACCTTGTTGCTTGTAGGGCCGCAGGCGAAAGTACAGACCATGCTGCTTGTTTCTTGCGCGAAACCCGCAAACGTGACAACCCTGCGCAGTGTGATGTCCCATTGTATGACACATACACGCTATTAATAAGCGGAGATTTGTTGAAATTGAAAAAGGGGCTTCGCAGTTGTGTTCAGATGGTAATGGTCAATGGCTGTGTGCAAAATCAGATCAAGTGCTCCAGCCAGTGAGGAGAAACGGGCACGCACCAAGGCCACAGAGGTTACTAGAATTATAGGAGGATTATAGGAGGATAGGAGGATGTATATGAGCCCTCTAACTAGGGTTTAGGGATGGCCAAATGGAGACATTTTCTTAACGGGTTACCGTTAGGCCTTACCGATTAATTGATCATTAACCGTTAAGGAAATGTGTTCCCAAAAAGTTTAAAGTTTGGTTGTGCTCGGGTGTTGCGCTCTGAAAATAGCCGATCTACAAGCTCACAACGTGTCGCAGCTTCGATGCGGTGGAGTCCCCAAAACTCCACCGCATCATTTAGTTTGGCTGCCAGGTTGTTTGCTGTGTGTCTGTCAGGCATACTCTGTGTAGACGGCTGACTTCACATTCCACTCCTTGTACTCTTCATTTTGTGTTTACTAGCGTTAGTATGTGGTTGCGGGTGTAGACTTGGCCCTTCAAAATATATATATTTTTTTAACGGTTTGCCATTAGCCGTTAGTGTTAACCGGTTGCCAATTTCTTAATGGTTAACGGTTACCGGTTGACCATCCCTACTAGGGTTCTAACCAAATAAATATATTCTATCACATCATTGTGTTTTCTGATGAGTGATCTTACTTTGAGTGTGAGGGTCCAGGTTGCGAGGGTCCAGGTTCATCTTCTTCCATATAACGTCTCTTCATTAGTCTCTGGTCGTTACCTCTGGAATCATCAGAATCAGAAAACAGTCTTTTTCTGGCTCATACATCCCTGATTATTCTCACATTATCACTAAGTTATACTCTAATAAGACAGATTCTTACATTTTCACCAAGTCACACTCTAAGACAGATTCTTATATTTTCACTAAGTAATACTTAGTGCTCTACGGGTTATAATTAAATCTAAGAGGATTCTATTAACATTGAGTTTTCTGATGAATGATCATACTTTGAGTCATACTTTGAGGCTCATACATCCCTGATTATTATCATCACTAAGTTACACTCTAAGACAGATCTCACATTATCACTAAGTTACACTAAGACAGATTATACAACAGGTAGTTCCGACCAAGCAATCTGATTGGCTGAAATAGCTTTCTAGCCGTGCTTCAAACCAGCATCATAGCACGGGCCTAATCACATTAATAAATCACTCCGCACTGCAGTCCGCACCTGATTAGACCATATATCGCACAGCTGTGCTGTGAAGTCACGCTGTCCCACGGTAGGTAAACAAACAGACAGTACCCACCGCCGCCACCGGAGAACAAACAGCTACGCAAAATGGACTATGTTGTTAATTTTGACTTATTTGGTGGACTTACGGTTGATCAATGGTTAGAAGAGAGCACACTAAATCGCCTAAAATCCTATAATAAAAGGAATAACTGGAAAAAGTTATACTTTATCGTACGAAGGTATCGCACGGCAAAAATAGCCGATCTACAAGTTCACAACGCATCGCCATCTTGACGCGTTGTGAGCTTGTAGATCAGTTATTTTGGCCACGTAACACGATCGTACGACGGAGCATATAGCCTACTGGAATCAGCTGTGTTGATGAGACGATGACTCAGAGTGCTGCTCTGCTACAGGGACTATTTTGTCTCAGTCAAATAAACTCTTCTCTTTACAGGGAAACGGATAAGCGATTTTTTTTTATTATGAATTGCCCCACAATATGAATACATTTGGATGTGTTTTGTTGGTAACTGTTGTATAATCGCAATATTACACTCGAGGGTGTGCTTTACCTTACATTATTGTCACTTCTGTGATCGCGGCGGAACTCGGCTTCGCCTCGTTCCTGACCGCATCACAGGCGTGCCAATAATGACGGTAAAGCACACCCTCTCGTGTAATATTGCTTAATTCTTACATTTTCACCAAGTCACACTCTAGACAAATTCTTATATTTTCACTAAGTAACACTTAGTACTCTATGGGTTATAATTCAATCTAAGAGGATTCTATTAGCATTTAGTTTTCTGATGAATGATCATACTTTGATCATACATTATCACTAGTTACACTTGAGCTCTAAGGGGCAAGAAAACCTAAACCATAAATATATATATTTTAAATATTATAACAGATATATAGTTGTTGCTTGTGATAAGAAACAATAATATAAGACCATTTCTTCATAGTTTTGTGCATAGATGGTTTGCTGCTATTTTTGGAGCTAAATCTTTGTCTTTATCCGGGGGTGGGAATTTAGTTTTAACTGATTTACTGATTTGGAGCCTTCATTGACAACAACAACATGTGGTGTATTAGCAGAGAGATATGCAAAGATTTCAGGACTATCAGTACAGAGTTGAAACATGGAAGGTTTGACCCAGGAATGTTTGTACACACACACACACACACACACACACACACACACACACACACACACACACACACACACACACACACACACACACACACACACACACACACACACACACACACACACACACACACACACACACACAGGACCTTACTTATAGGTACAGTTATGACTGACATGCATAACATAATGATGGCTCAGTATGGTGAGTGAAGCTAGTAACGAGGGATGGGCACATACTCACACATACTATGGGCCACATACTCACCTAAAGTGCTACTGGAAATTCACAAATTTTGCTTTCTCTGAGATGGAATATAAACAAGACTGTAGGCAAGACTAGTTCAACTGGCATTATGGTCATTTCAGACGACCACTAGTAATTCTTTTTCAATGAGAGGCGATGTTGTGTACGACATTGCGCCAGAACAGAATTTAACAGAATTAAAGTACATGTATATGAGCCCTCTAACTAGGGTTCTAATTAAATAAATATATTCTATCACAACATTGTGTTTTCTGATGAGTGATCTTACTTTGAGTGTGAGGGTCCAGGTTGTGAGGGTCCAGGTTCATCTTCTTCCATGTAACGCCTCTTCATTAGTCTCTGTCTCTGGTCGTTACCTCTGGAATCATCAGAATCAGAAAACAGTCTGTTTCTGGCTCATACATCCCTGATTATTATCATCACTAAGTTACACTCTAAGACAGATCTCACATTATCACTAAGTTACACTAAGAAAGATTCTTATATTTTCACTAAGTAACACTTAGTACTCTATGGGTTATAATTAAATCTAAGAGGATTCTATTAGCATTGAGTTTTCTGATGAATGATCATACTTTGAGTGTGAGGGTCCAGGTTCATGTTCTTCCATGCAGCGTCTCTTCCTTAGTCTCTGTCTCTGGTCGTCATCTCTGGAATCATCAGAATAAGAAACAAGTTTGTTTCTGGCTCATACATCCTTGATTATTCTTACATTATCGCAAAGTTACATTAAGACAGATTCTCACATTTTCACTAAGTTACACTCTAAGACAGATTCTTACATTTTCACTAAGTAACACTTAATGCTCTATGGGTTATAACTAAATCTAAGATGTTTCTATTAACATTGAGTCTTCTGATGATCTTACTTTGAGTCTGAGGGTCCAGGTTCATTACTGGATTCTGGAAGTTGTTCCATAGTCAAGTCACTAGACACATAGCTGGGTGTTGGACACTCTGGTCTCTGTCGCAGGTAGTCACCACTGGAAACATCGGGATAAGAAAACATTTCTGGTTCATACAGTAAATTCCTGTTGAGGACATCTTAATAACATGAACTAACATTTAAATTCAAGCTTACAGAGGTCTGGTTCATTAATGAACACTATGAAGACTCCTTAATAATGTGAACTAACATGGTTAATTGTCTGAGTCTGGAGCTAATCTGTTGAAGTACTCATATGTGAACCCCCTTATTTGATCTCTAACCAGTGTTCTAACTAAATATAAATCCAGGTTCATTACTGAAGTCTGAATCTTGTTAAACCAGTGTTTTTTCATAGACATTAGTCTCTGTCTCTGGTCGTCACCTGGAATAATCAGAATCAGAAAACACTCTGTTTCTGGCTCATTCATCCCTGATTATTCTCACATTATCACTAGTTACACTCTAAGGGGACATGACAACCTAAACCATAAATATATATATTTTAAATATGATAACAGATATATAGTTGTTGCTTGTGATAGGAAACAATAATATAAGACCATTTCTTCATAGTTTTGTGCATAGATGGTTTGCTGCTATTTTTGGAGCTAAATCTTTGTCTATCCAAGGGGTGGGGAAAAACATTTAACTGATGTACTGATTTGGAGCCTTCATTGACATCTGGTGTAGTAGCAGAGAGATGTGCAAAGATTTCAGGATTATCAGTACAGAGTTGAAACATGGAAGATTTGACCCAGGAATAAGTTCACACACACACACACACACACACACACACACACACACACACACACGCACACGCACGCACGCACACACACACACACACACACACACACACACACACACACACACACACACACACACACACACACACACACACACACACACACACACACACACACACACACACACAAACTTGCTACCTAACCTGTCTTTCACATGTGCATGAGTGTCATCTTACACACAGATTGCTGGCTGCAATGTGTGTGTTCACAAGTCATTACAATAGAGCCTAGAGGCACGGAGCGACCCTAGCAGAGAGGTTATCATGGGCTGGTTCCTCGGTTCAATTCCCAGCCAGCTGGGCCATTTGCTGCCATGTCACTCCCCATGCTCTCTAGTCTCTCTCTCTCTGTGTTTCCTGACTCTCTCCAATGTATAATTCAATCTTCAACTGATCTTCAACTGAACATTTAGTGAACACTATGTGTTCACTAAATGTTGCACATTAACCACAACATCTACAGTGATGTTGATTAATCTCTTTCAATAAATGTGATTCTCCAACAGAGAAACCATATCCATTTAGTTGGAGTGTTGACTGATATCTAGAATGTGTGTAGATAAAATGTGTCATCACAAAATTTAACACACTTAAATTACTAAATGTTTACTGGAATTTGCATTATTTTCATACATTATATATTTTTTAAAGCATTCCATTTTCATAACCAGAATGGTTTTAAATGTCTGTCGACATTAAACAGTACATTATGTAGATTTATAAGCAGGCAAAATAGCAATGGGATCACCTGAGCAACAGAAAGTGGCTGTTGGCTGTTGACATGCCACTTACAGCATGTCATTTATTATAGCATTAACTAACTCACATCCCTTTAGAACTGTCGTATGTCTGTCTCTCTGTCTTCTAAATATGTTGGTGGTGAGATCATGACTAGCGATGGGTATTGTTAGGATTTTTACGAGTCCGGTTCCAGTTCTGCTTCCTAACGATTCCCTATTTCGGTTCCAAAATGGTAAAAAAAAATAAAATAAGAGGTCAAATGTTTATTTAACAGTGATGCACCGAATTCAAAATTCTTGCCCGAAACCGAATACCGAATATAGGCTGACGGACGAATACCAAATGGCGGAAAAGTATAACATTTAAAAAATATATATAATTTTTTTTAAATATATTTTTTTGTACCATTGCTGTCATTGCTATGCCTCTGTTGTAGAGCTACATGATTATGGCATCATAACTATAATGGGATCAGTTATTTAAAACATATTTATTTATTGTGTAGAATTACTTATTTACTATTGTGTAGTAATATAATACAATATGTCTCAAAACATTAGCATGCCATACAGTTGAAGTATTGCAAATTAAATAAATTGAGAGGGAGGAGAGGGGAGGGGAGGAGGGGAGGGGAGGGGAGGGGGGAATGCGGCTCAGAGAGAAGCAGCAGCTCCGCACTGATGTATACTTCTCCATACAACAGTGTTTTACCGGATTTGTGCTGTTTGTGTAGGACTTCTAAACACCTTTGTTTGAACGGCTTTTAGCGCGTCTAGGAACCGATATGCAGAACCGAAATTACATAATTTTCTTATGGGTACCCAGTACCCACCATTTTTTAATCGGTTCCTACTAGGAACCACATTTCGGTACCCAACCCTAATCATGACTACCACAGAGAGAGAGAGGGGGAGGGTAAACAAAAGTAAGAAATGCACCTGAATCTTTGTATGTTAGCTTTAGCCAAACTTTTATGGATATACCAGGTAGTTTTAGTTATAAATTAGTATACAAACACATATTGTACACCTATAGTACGTTATGTGTGATTTCTTTCTAGTATATTAAAAGACTTACCCCACATTAACCGTGTTCTTCTGTGTTCTGCTTGAGAATGGAGTCAGGACTGAACATGTACTTCCTTGTCTTGTAGTTGTCCTGCCTCTATTGTAGGTTGTTGACACACCTACCCAGTAGGGGGGTGATAATCAGCGATTCTGGTATAATGTGTCCACACTGTCAATAGAGAAGTTATTCAGCAGAATAAACTATTATTAGCCCTTCAAAAGTTATTTCACATTTGATTTTCTGAAGTAAAGTGATCTTAAGTTGTCATTGGTGCTGCCAATGTATGTCCATATATTCAGCAAAATTGTGATACTCTAAACTCAATTGCTGTCAGGCTTGTTTTCACTGAAATATTAAATGTGAAGCTCCTTACACACCGGGGGCGATTTTTTCATGCGAATAATACGTTTAAAAAAACCAAAACGTATAAAGTCAATGCAAGCTTCCACGGAGCGAAAGAGCGAAAAAGCGAAGCGAAAAAGGCTATTTATTCGGAACGAGTCCGAATTTTGCATATATTCGCATAATCGCCGGTGTGTAATGACCAGTGCCACTGGACGTAAAATACGTCCAATGTAATAAGCCCTGTGCCACAGGACGTAAAAAAAGTAAAAAAGTAAAAATAAAAAAAATGGTTTTTTTTTTCAGAACCCAAGATATGATGATTTGAAAATGTTCTGCTCCATTCACTTCTTGTTTAACTTCTTACTGAAAAAGGCTGTATCTCGGCTCCTAAGCACTTTTTTTTTACAATGAATTTTGCCTGTGGCACTGAATGAGTTAAGTCTACAGGAGGCAAATCACAGAGGCAGAAATTGTGTTTATTGTTCCCATTTCACTTTACAGAACCGGTACAGGATCTATAAAGACTATTATAATGAACTATGGGTTAAATGGAGCACAACAACTTATAATAGAAGCTAGCCTGAAAACCATGAATCTGCCAGAGCTGGAAAGACTTTTATTTGAGTCTATCAACACACAACAAGGTTTTCTCCTCAAATACACACATATAAAACAAATGATTATATGAACGCAATACAATGACATCATTCACAATTAACCTGGGTCAGTCTGCTGTTTTTTCCCCTCTAGCTGATCTACAACACACCGCTGGGTACAGGTACACCGTTGCTCCAATCTGCACCAAACTTGGCACAAAAGCTGTTCAGGGGTCTGCCAGTCACACCCAAAAAATAAATTGCACACATACATGTATGGGGCAATACAGTAGTGTTTAACACTTAACATGGCCATAACTCGTGACCTAACCTCTAACCCAGGGGTGATGCAACTTTGATGATGGAGAGGGCCACTATATTTCCACACTCACTCCAGAGGGCCACATTGCATATACTGTCGGGCCATTCTCATTCATGTCACAAAAAAGCAGCAAAAATAGCAGATCTACAAGCTCTGTGACACGTTTTGAGCTTGTAGATCTGCCAATTTTTTTTTTATTTTTTTTTAGATTTTTTGCTATTTGCTATCGATTCCTGAAAAGTAATTATTTTATTTTATTTCAAATGCATTTAGTTATACTTATGTTAACTTAAATACAAATACATTGGACATAAAAAAGACAATATAGAATTTTAATACTAGTAATTAAGCTACTACTAATATAGTAGCAATAATTAAAGCGGGTCATGTTTGGATTGTAACAGCTGAAATCAATAATATATCAGTATTCCGATATTAACCTGCAGGCCGCATTAAGTGAAGGTGGGGGCCGCATGTGGCCCCCGGGCCACCAGTTGCCCATGTATGCTCTAACCCAGTGTATATCAACCCTGGCAAACGTCCCAATTTTGGGCCGGGGCTACTGCTGAGGTGTGCCGCGCCGTTTGAAGAAGGTTTGAAAAAATATCATTAAAAAAAAAAAAAAAAAAAAAAACTTTTTTTTTTTTTACAATAATAATAATCAGGCGTGCAAACAGCCCCGAGGTGAAAAGGGTGACAACTGTTTTTTTTCGGGTCAGGTGTCACACTATTGCCCTATTTGGATTCAAAACGGCTAGTGGAAGCTGAAAAGCTACAAGTTTGCATGTCTGAATAATGCAAAAACAGAAATATTTGTTTGCATTTGCTTTTTTTCTCCCATGATTTCATAATAAAAAAATGCGTATCGCATCGAAGTTGTGTGCCAATATCGTATCGTATTGTTTCATGAAATTAGTGTATCGGCACACCCCTAGTGTGTGTGTGTGTGTATATATATATATACATATAATTATATATATATATATACCGTATATCTAGGTGTGCCCTGGGATCTTTTGGCTATGCCAGGTGTGCCTTGGCACAAAAAAGGTTGATATACACTGCTCTAACCTCACTCTCTCACTTCCTATGTGCACTTTGTGCAGGCTGCGGTAGCATTTCTCATAAATTAGCTGAAGGAAGCAGCTTCTCTTCTGCTCTGACACCAACCCCCCCGGTTACTACAAGCCTAAAGCCTTTACGCGTCATCATGCACGTGCACACATAGACATGAAAGGGGGCTTGAGCCCCTGCCCTTTTACCTGTTGCTAAAAAAGTGCCCTCTCCAGACTGAAAAAAAAAAAAAAAGGAAGAAGAATTCAACTGCCCCTAGCGGCCTAACGGTAAGGCTGACGGAAATGCCAGTGGATGTGTTGGATGCAGCTCAAAGTGAACTTTTCTCAGGCATCTAGTTTGTCGCCGTACGATTTTCCTAGCCCGTGTTATTAAAGAAAAACGGGCGACAATGGCCAAAAATCGGCGATCGAAAATCGGCGAAAGTGGCCGTTTTCAAGATGTTTTGGCCATTATCTCTGGAATGGAATGTCCAATCTGCTCAGTTCAAAGCTTGTTGGGTGCGCGACTTTGAGGCCAGTAAGCACGCAGTGATACCTTTTCTGGTTTTTGGGCCTAAAAGTATGATAATTGTCCGTGGCGTGAAACAAAATCCCAAAAGTGCCCTTTTGAAATTCCAGTCCCTGCCTCTCCAAATCCTTCTGCACGTCCCTGCGCGTCATGTTGTGAGCATGTAGTTTGGCTCTTTTTGGCCCAAAAGATTTGGTGTAAAAAATCTGCGTATATAAAGTATAGAGCCCTCGGGGACCCCTGTAAACTAAATATAGGGTTAGTGGTTAAAAGATCTTTCCAGATTCTTTCCCAACCATTATTGGAGAAAGGTTTGTCTTGTCATCGCTTGCAAAAAAAATTTTTTTATTAATTAATTACTAATACCACATAAATTCAGTCTAATGTAAACACAATGTCCAACATGATTGTTTTACTTAATTTACTTAATTTGATAATTATGGATTTTTTATTTCTGTAATATTATTGAGGTAGATTCAAGTAGATTTGGAAGTAGCAATACATAAAATAACTGAGGTCAACAATGTGTACTGCCTGTCAACACTGTAACATTCTGTGTGTGTTAATTTAAGTGTTAATTTAAGTCTGAGACAGTATACAACTGTAACCAAATAGACCTGTAAAGTATCCATTTGTTGTACATTCTCAGAGTTAAAAATGGATAAATGAACACTGAAGGCCCTATCTTGGGTGCCGCTTTACCCCTTATCCCTAAACTTATTAGACTTTTTTTTTTAAATATTTTAAAATAGTTCAACTAGCCGATCTACATCGACATGTTGTAAGCTTGTAGATCGGCTATTTGAACTATTTGAAAATGTTTTTCAAAATAGTAAAAAATGGCAAAGAAGTTTAGGGATAAGGAGTAAGGTGGCGCCCAAGATAGGATTTTACCGTCCAATCTTCAGCGATGACAGTAAATTACAGTGTACAGTTTCTGAATGAATCAACACAACTTAACTCACAATGCGCTGTTCAGGTGCAACACTTGTCTAAGTAGTTAAAACCTGCATCTATGATTGACTGAGACTGTTGATCTCCTCTGGCCAATAGAAATGAACATATCTAAAAAATATATATATACTTAATTTCTTGATCATTTAAAAACATGAAAAAACTATAGGTGGCGTACTGGCAGCATGCACAATACATTCTGTCAGATTCGCCCCGGTGGGTCCCAAGCTAAATGATTTTTAGTTCGGAACCAAATGGACCCTTGCAGGTCTGTAACTAGCCTGGAAAACAGACGATTCTGCCAGTGCAAAAAAAAAGAAGCACAATATACAATTGGAAACAAATGGACACTTAATTGGTGGCTCTATGCCAACGCTCCCCAAAAGAGTGTCCAAATGGAACCCAATGCACCCTTACGGGTCCAACTGGTTCCTTTTGTACTCTCTCAGAGTGAAATTAACACAGAAGATTTTACAGTGTAGATTGGGGTTCCTGTATAGCAGGGGTCAGCAACCTTTTTGACATGAAGTGCCATGTTTCTATTTTCTTTATAGTCAGTGTGCCTTATCAACACTATGTTTGATTATGACACCACACCAGAATAACATATTTCCAACAGATTTGGATTGCCCATATACATTAAAACCTTTATTTCATTTTGATTTAGAAATTGTCAGGACATTGTAATGATCATTAGACTCAATAGCAATAACCCCAGACCTATCTACCAGACTCCCTCCTCAGTCAGAGTTCAGAGTTTGAATGAATGTAGAATTATGTGCAGGATGTAATTTGCATACAGATGTGAGGGGACTTAATTTAATTGACTAAATTATTTTTAATATTTTATGTACAAAAGAGTAATCCTCTCTTTCACACTTATGCCAGTGTGCCAGGGATTACCCTCTCCTGTGCCAATGTTGGCACCCGTGCCTAAGGTTGCCTACCCCTGCTGTATAGTATAGTTCAGTGATTCTCAAACTTTTTTATTTCATTAGGCCAAACCCCCATTTGGCACCATACATTTTAAAATAAATCAATAAATAAAACATTGGGCATCCCAACCTACACAGTAAAATCCTCAGTGTTCATTTCACCCTGAGAGTGTACAAATGGAACCTTCCATTCCATCTGAACTCTCTCCCCGGTGACTGTATTCCCTGAGTGGATGGATGCAAACCCAGACAGACTTAACCACTTTTAACTTAAAAATAAAAATACAACTTTTTCAGAAGTAATGAAAATAGCAGATCTATAGATGGTGTCCAACAATACGGGGTCCTCATTTATCAACCTTGCGCAGACCATATAAGGGGCGTACGCTGATAGAGCCACAATTGTCAGCATTTATCATTCTATCGTCACTTTGACCCAACACTCAAATCTCACGTCAGGACTCTAGGTCGTGTACGCAAATCCTTTTCAGTGTAGACATGCTGTGCAGCATCGCCTTACAATCTGACAGGCATTAGATCTAAACATCATTCTGCAGCCACTTATTCCCTTAAAATGATGTAACTGAACGTCAACGCTAATATCTAACATTACCCTATATATACCTAAGTATACACTAATATGTGTACTTACAATATTATTAGGTGATGATGAGCATAATAATAGGTAAAAAATTCACACATCCGGCCACGCACTCAATGCACTGTCCTATAGACACAAACAACCCCGTCTGTCTGTCCTACAATCATCATAGCTCATCATGAACTATGGGTTAAATGAAGCACAACAACCTATAATAGAAGCTAGCCTGAAAACCAGCCAAACTACATGCTCACAACATGACGCGTAAAGGCTTTAGGCTTGTTGAAACCGGGGGGGTTGGTGTCAGAGTAGAAGAGCTGTTCAGCTGATTTATGAGAAATGCAACCACAGCCTGCACAAAGTGCACATAGAAAGTGAGAGAGTGAGGTTAGAGCATACATGGGCAACTGGCGGCCCGAGTGCCACATGCGGCCCCCACCTTCACTTAATGCGGCCCGCAGGTTAATATCGGAATACTGATATTAACCTGTTGATTGATTGCAGCTGTTTACAATTCCAAACATGACCCGCTTTAATTATTACTACTATATTAGTAGTAGCTTAATTACTAGTATTACAATTCTATATTGTCTTTTTTATGTCCAATGTATTTGTATTTAAGTTCATAAAGTTTGGTGCAGATTGGAGCAACGGTGTACCTGTGGCACCCAGCGTTGTGATCTTGTAGATCAGCTAGAGGGGGAAAAACAGCAGACTGACCCAGGTTAATTGTGAATGATGTCATTGGATTGCGTTCATTACCCCTTACCCCTTATCCCTACACTTATTAGCCATTTAAAAAAATATATTTTCCTGTCCTGACAAATCTCACGTCAGGACTCCAGGTCGTGTACGCAAATCCTTTTCATTGTAGACATGCTGTGCAGCATCGCCTTACAATCTGACAGGCATTAGATCTAAACATCATTCTGCAGCCACTTATTCCCTTAAAATGATGTAACTGAACGTCAACGCTAATATCTAACATAACCCTACATAGTATACACTAATGTGTGTACTTACAATATTGCAAGGTGATGAGCATAAAAATAGGTTAACAAATGCACACATCCGGCCACGCACACTCAAGGCACTGTCCTATATACACAAACAACCCCGTCTGTCTGTCCTACAATCATCATAGATCATCATAGCTCATCATAGATCATTTTCAATGTTTTGATTATGAAAAATATCATTGAAAATTACCGATCTACAAGCTTTTTGAATATTTTTGAAACATTTTACACACAAAACACAAATCTTGTATGGGGTCCCTGGCACAAAATATTTTCAGATGGGGGTTTTTACAATATTAATTTGGGGGTCCTTGAAATGAAAAAGTTTGAGAATCACTGAATTCAAACTCTGTGAATGTTTGATTTTGAATACGGTTTTCATGGCTAAAATGGAAAGCAAACTTTTATAGATAATACCAAGTGGTTCTACTTGTAAATTAGTATAAAACACATAGCCTGCCGCACATTCACCTTCAAACCCCTGACTAGAGGGATTTTTTTTCTAGTATATGATAAAAACACTTACCGTACATTAACTGGTATGATGTGGTCCTTCTGTGTTCTGCCTCAAAATGGAGTCAGGACTGAACAGTACTTCCCTGAAGAAAGCTGTGTGTTGCCGTTGTCCCGCCTCTACTGTATAGTTGACACTCCTATCCAGTCAGACGTCATAATCAGCCGTTCAGGTACAATGTCAACCAGGTGTCAACAGAGATGATAATGATCCAACAGAACAAAACTATTGTCAACATTTCAGATGGAACTAAAAAAGTATGCTCCTCGGAGCGCAGATCCCCGCCTGGCTGGGTTGCCGACCCAGGGCCCGCAAAATGTGGAGGGCAGTCATAGACAATTGGAATGGAATCTGCAAAATCGGAGTGATACATCTTGATCACATGACTGCAGAGATAATATGTACCGATTTGTGTGACTTTTGGGCAAAATTTGTAGGAATAGTATCAAAAAGTGTATTTTGAAGAAACATGCATGAAATGGCGGAAAATCTACTCTGGCACAAATGGCCGGGGCCTATTATGTGGAGTTCCATCATGATCCAAGGAATCCAGCGGAGAAAAAATATTTAAATTTTACGACCTACGAACGCCGCCATGAGGCCGATTTGTAAAAGTTTGAATGAAATCTACTGGTGAACATCCAACTGTGCAAAGTGTTTTGTGACCATGGACAGAATTTATAAAACCCACAGACAGACTTAACCACTTTCAAATCTTTTTAATAAAACCTTTTCAGAAAGGTTTTATTAAAAAAAATAAGGTTGTATCCCAGACGACAGGAGCTAACCTTGGGGTCACTGGTACTCATCTATCAACCTTGTGCAGACAAAAAAAGGGCCGTACGCTAGGGGTTTCAAGACTACTCATTTTTACTAGTTGGCAAGTTTGACCTAATAGTCGACAAGTTCATGTTTACCTATCACGTAATAATAAAGAGGCAGAGAGAGTAGTCTTGGTAATAGTGAACATTTTATACGTTCAAGCATTCTACATGCACATCTTCAGTGAAATACTTCCATTGACACGAATGTCAAGCCTGTTTAGCTGGGTCCTCACCTGCTGCTGTATTGGCTCCCATTTTTGTTTATATGTAGGCTACTGATGAATGTTCGTAAGGCATTGTGGTTACGTTACGTTTCTACATTTTGTATTTTAAAAAGAATGCATGTTTAGGCTTCTAAACATAATTTTGTAGCCACTTATTCACTTAAAATGATGTAACTGCACGTCAACGCTAATATCTAACATAACCCTATATACCTACCTATCATAAATGTTTTTGTTTTTTTGTTATAGTGTAACATTCATACATTTCTCTCTCTCTCTAAACCTCTCGAGGTGGTCTCCAGGTCCTGGTTCGCTGCTGCCTCTGATCCGGATTCTGCGTTCAAAATGAAAAGAAGATAGAAACACAACAAGTCAAACAACTTACATTTATCCAGACACTGCTGCAGATTTTTAACCTGAGCTTCCAGATCCAAGAAGCTTACGTCACACAGCTGTCTTGAGAAACGTAGTTACTCAATACCGCCCCCATCTGTCTTGAGAAACGTAGTTACTCAATACCGCCCCCATCTGGCAGAGTCAGGTTAGCAGATTTTAGCATAGGTTGCAAACGTAAATATACCGTAATATAAACTATTAAAATGATCAGAATCTGACCCTTTTTTAATGACAAAGAATACGGTTCTATTGCAGACAAAATCAGAACATAACATCCATCCAACCTATCTAAATAGCTTAATGTCTGTTTGCATCACACATCACACGTTTGTGCTTTGATGTTTTTTATTCAACATGTAAACCATGTTCGAGGGTCTTTATAAAAGATGATTAGTATAGTTTAAGTTTACTACTGTGAGGTTAAAGCTCTTTGTGTCGATTATAATGACACAACACAACCTCCTGACGCTGTTGATGAGCTTCACAAAAGCCCTGTTATACAGTGTTATATGGTGTTGTGTTGTGTTATGCTATACAGTGTACAGAATCAGAATCAGAATCAAACTTTATTGTCACATCACATTACAGGTAATATGGGTGAAATTCTTAATTGTACAGGCCCATTAATGCAGTTAAAAGATAGATAGAATAGAATGGAAATACAGTAAAGTGCATTTAAGAGAGTGGCTAATGTACATAATAATTTAAGGGAAGGAAGTGTTTGTAATGGGGAGTCCAATTAAAACATTGATCAGATCATCTGTGCATTAAAAACATTGTTCAGTGAGTTCAGTGCACAGTGTCCACATGCTCAGTTCTTATTCAATAGTCTTATTACTGCTGGATAAAAGCTGTTACAGAGTCTCGTGGTGCTGCTTCCGATGCTCCTCCATCGCTTGCCTGGCCGTGGGTGCCGCAGTGACTTAAACAGACCATGGCTGGGGTGGAAAATGTCCTTGATGATGCTTCCGGCCTTAGCCACACACCGTTTCTGATGTATGACCTGGAGAGGGGGAAGCTCACCGCCCACGATGCGCTGCGCCGTTCGCACCACTCTCTGTAGTGCCTTTTGTTCGGCTGCGGTGCAGTTTCCGAACCAGGCGGTGGTGCCACTCGTCAAGATACTCTCGATGGTGCTGGTGTAGAAAGCTCTCAGGATGCGGGGGCTTACTCTGAACTTTTTCAGACGCCGGAGGCAGTAGAGCCGCTGTTGGGCCTTTTTCACCACCTGTGTGGTATGCGTTGCCCACTTGAGGTCCCTCGAAATGTTTATTCCGAGGAACTTAAAGTCATCGACCTGTTCCACTGCAACACCATTGATGTGGATGGGTGCGTGCTCTCTCTCCCGCCTTCTGAAGTCCACGATGAGCTCCTTGGTCTTTTTGACGTTGAGAGCAAGGTTGTTCTCCTGGCACCACTGTGTCAATGCTACGACCTCTGCTCTGTAGGCCGTCTCATCGTCATTGTCAATCAGGCCCATCACAGTCGTGTCATCCGCATATTTGATGATGACATTGGAGCTGTGTGTGGCTACGCAGTCGAAGGTGTACAGGGAGTAGAGGAGAGGGCTCAGCACACAGCCCTGGGGGGCTCCTGTGTTGAGGGTCAGGGGGTCCGATGTAATGTTGCCCATTCTCACCACCTGACGTCGGCCCGATAGGAAGTCCAATATCCAACTGCACATGGACGAGTGCAGGCCCAGTTCCTTGAGCTTTGTGTCCAGTCTGGTGGGGACGATGGTGTTAAAAGCCGAGCTATAGTCCACAAATAGCATCCGAACGTATCTGTTCTTCCCCTTGTCCAAATGGGTGAGTGCAGAATGGAGAGCCAGGGCAACTGCATCGTCAGTGGATCTATTTCGACGCTACACTCCCTCTGCCAGCCTAGGGAGAGCCTAGAGCCGAGCTCATGCCTCCTTCAATGCAAACCGCTTCTTATCACCTGACAGGGGGGATGTTCCCCGGTTAGACGTAGTGCGTCGTTTATTCCAACCAGTTCCCCTCCATCAGGTGCCCCGGCTGACCAGGGGGAGGCAGTATAGGGACCAGGATTACTGCATGTTTTTTGTGAGGGTACCCACCCTAGGAGACACGGGGAGAACATGCAAACTCCACACAGAAAGGCCCTTTCGCCAACCCCACCTAGGGTATGGGCACTGATGATGCGGAGGAGAGAACACGCCCCCAGCGCCCACAGCGTCCCTGGCGGGAATCGAACCCAGGACATGGGTACATACCTTCTTTATCAAAGCTATCAGAAGAGTGACTCTTATGACATCAATATTCACCTGTACAGTTGACAGACATCATTTCACCAATGCCGTAGCCCAGCACCGTCTCACACTGACCCAGTTTGGACTGAACGCATCTGGTAGGCATCTACAGATGACTGAGTTTTACTTAATTCAAAGTGGAGGGCATCGCCGCAGCCCAGCTCCTGGCAAACTAGCTGCGAGTGTTTGATGTCCCAGTGATCATTGAACACCAAGTTGTCGTTGATCTTCACCTCTCCAGAGCAGTTCCCTGATAGCGTAACCTCGGGAGCTTCTGGGAAAACAGAAAATAAAATATCGACAATATCAAATAAATCAGTTAAATCTGTCTGAATTAAATATTTACCTGGACTCGAGTTGAGATGTCATTCAAATAATCTACTTCAAATAGTCCTGATTTGGGCGTCAACTGGGACCGATGAGGCCTAAATAACCCTCATTCAATAATGCTCAAATCATTAATATGAAGAATAAACTGTTTTTATATGAAATCTTTTGTACAATGTACATCAAACGTTTTCAGGTCAAGGACCCCCTAGCTGAGAGAGAGATGAAGCAGGGACCCCCTCTATATTGTATAAAATTGTTTCAGAATAAATAAAAAAAATTACTTGGTCTGCTCTTTTTTCCCCTCCACACCTATACCTCTTTGCCAAAAATAGCCGATCTACAAGCTCACAACGCCTCGCGCTGCGAGGCGTTGTGAGCTTGTAGATCGGCTATTTTTGGCTAAAGTTATCCTCAGAAAAGGGATGCTAGGGTTCAAGTGGTTAAGGTAAAAAATAAATCATCTCACACAAAGATTTGGCAGACCCCCTGTAGTAACTCTGAGGACCCCCTGGGGGTCCTGGACCCCCTGTTGAAGACCCCTGATAATAATAATAATAATAATAATAGATTTTATTTGTAACGCACTTTTCATTTACAGGAAATCTCAAAGTGCTACAGAAGGCAATTGCATAAAAACAGAAACATCACACCAGTAAAAGAAAACAATAACTAGGAAACTAGAAGAAAACAAGAATTAAAAACATTAAAAACATGGGGGCATAAAACCAGCTATAAAAATGCTTTGCTAAAAAGGTAGGTCTTTAGTCCTCTCTTAAAACAATCAACTGACTGTGGAGCTCTCAGGTGGACAGGGAGGGCGTTCCACAGTTCGGGGGCGGCCGAGCAGAAAGCCCGGTCGCCCATGGTACGAAGCTTTGCCTTGTGGGTTTTGAGGAGGTATGTGTTTGAAGAGCGGGTGTTGCGGGTTGAGGGTTGTAGGGGGACTAATTCCTTGAGGTAGGAAGGAGCGTTGCCGTGGATGCACTGATGTGTCAGAAGGGATACCTGATGTACTGTACATAATACAATCCTGTGTTCATTTAACTCTGAATGTGTACAAAAATGACTTGTACAATTCACAGTGTTGATGTTATTGCTATTATTTTCTTTTTCTTTTTTTTTAAAATCTGGGATTGGACTATTTGTTAATACTTTGTATTACTCTGGCATTGGAGATAGACCCCTTGGTTCCCGGAGGGTCTCTCTTCACGCTCACAGTCCCAGATGGTCTTGGGTTCCTCCACATCGCTGCAGTTGAAGCTCTTCACCCACATAGGAGAAGAAAGCTCCGATGCCGCATGGCTTTTATAACCGCCAAGGTTGAGATGCTGACACAGTTTCTCTCCCTCTTCTTCTGTCCAGCCATGGTTAGACACCATCCTGGAACCTTTCAGGCTGTCAACAAACACAGTTCCCTCAGAGGTTCCTCCTCTCTGTTTTGGATGTTGTAGGCTGATCCTCTGCCAGTCTGAGATGAGAGGTATAAAAGGGACAGAGGCAGAGCACAGATAAAGAAAACCAAGATATATTAAATGAAAGGGCTTCACATACTTTCATTTTAACACCATTTTTTCCATTTTTTTTTAACACAAATCTTCTCTTCTAGGGGTTCGCGGCCAAATACATATCATGTTGGGGGTACGGTCAGGTCTTAATGGGCTGTTATTGTAACTGTACACAGTATATGTACAATACATATTCGGTTAACTACTTAAACCCTATATAGTTGACCGGGGTCCCCCAGGGCTCTAAGTCCGCTAGTATTTATCTCTACTACACATCATTTTTTGCCAGAAATTGCAGATCTAGAAGCTCACAACGCGTAGCATTGTGACGTATTGTGAGCTTGTAGATTAGCTATCTTCTGTGAATCGACGGCAGCGTGGCGGTCCAGGCACCCTAGGCTGCAATGCCAGCCTGACAGCGTGTCGTGGGTTCGACTCCCGTTCCCGACGACCTTTGCTGCGTGTCACCCCCCCATCTCTCTCCCCATTTTCCTGTCAGCCTAACTGTCCTGTCAAATAAAGGCATCAATGCCCAAAAAAAAATATATATATTTTTTTTAAGAACCTTGTGCCCCATGTTAACACATTCCTCTATGCTCGGTCTCACTGCCTTCTCATGAGGAGTCTGCAACCTCTACCGCAACCTGGTCCCATCCAAGGCAGTGTCAGGCCCAGGGATGGGTGCTGTCAATGTCCACTACGCAACAGGGAGATGAAGATAGAGATATATGGGGTGAGGTGTAAGGCAGTCTCATGTTTCTCTCCAGAAATCTCAAGGGGCTATATTTATAGTCTTAGTTAGGATAGCCCTCGTACACATTACCTGACCTTTATTAATAAACACGGCCACTGACCTTGCTACTGCAAGGTAAAGGGTTAGTTTTGAGGACACTACCATGTAGTAGCTATGATTTACACTGCTCATTTCAACATCAAGCTATGAATATCCGATAATTCCTTTTTCATATTGTCCTTGATCGTCCTTTATGACTTGAGATAAAACATGAGCTGACCAAAACAGCCATTGATCAGTACTTGGACATACCACTTGCTGACAAGGACAAATGGACAGACAGGTGGACTGAGAGACGGACAGGCAGTCACCACACCCACAAAATTCATATAATGTTGGCAAAAACTTGAAATATGCCTCATGAGATGGTTCACAGGGTTCATCTTAGTTCACTCATACAGTATAAATACTGGTAAACTGACCCACGTAGCCATGAATCATACATCAAGTTGGCATGTAATTGAATCATAATGATTGGCTGAAACTTAAGAGAGAGAAGTGTCCACCTGTTTTCAGTGGTGGAAAAAGTACTAAAATGTTTTACCTAAGTAAAAGTATCAATATTGCAATGTAAAAATACTCTGTTACAAGTAAAAGTCCGGAATTCAATTCAATTCAAGTACAACAGTATTGGTATCAAAATGTACTTAAAGTACCAAAAGTTGAAAGTACTCATTAAGCAGAATGTCCCATTTCACAACTTTTCAAATCTTTTGAAAATAGCCGATCTACAAGCTCACAATGTGTCGCATTTGCGACGCATTGTGAGATTGTAGCTCGGTTATTTTCAAATGACCAAAATGTATATAGGGCTGAAGTAGTTGATGTATGTTTAGTAATAATAATCTAAATCTGCAAAGTAACTAGTAACTCAAGTTTTCAAATAATAGTAATGCAGAAAAGTACAATATTTTACGATGTACAGTAGAGTTGAAGTAAAAGCATTGAAATTGGAAATACTCCATTTAAGTAAAAAATACCTCACAATTGTACTCAAGTACAGTACCTGAGTAAATGAACTTAATTACTTTACACCGCTGCCTGTTTTATGGGAATGTAATAAAGTGGCAAAGTTTGTAGCCTAGTCCCAAAACCTGGAAACAAGTTTGCAGTTCGCACTCTCAAAGTCTGTTTCTTTTGATAAAATGTCTGAAAAAAAGGTCTGTGGTTAACACATTTTCACGTTTTGTTCTATGACATAAAATATATTGGTAAAAAACCCACTGGTGGGTGACATGCAGCAAATCCACTGTCCGGGAATCAAACCCAGGACATACTGTCGGGCATCAAAGCCTATGTGATACACGCCTAAACCAGTTAGCCATCAGTGCCCCAGCCCTCAGAGGTCCACGTGTCCGATGTGGTCCACCCATGTGATGTAATTAAGTGTCATATGTAGCATTCTTGTGTGGACGCCATCCAGGGCCTTTTCCTGCTGTACTGTGAGCGTCAATGTCTCGTCCCCATACCTTAGTCATCTTCCATGTCAGATATCCACACTCTCCTCATCCCATGCAAGGCATTCCAGGCAAGTGCCCTCGGGACCTTGAGATCCTGTTTCGTCGAAGCAGTCCGGCCACCTTTTTGAAGTCCTCGACTACCTTGACTAAATTTTTCACATTTTGTGTTTTTTTGGGTGAATAGTTTTCACATTTTGTGAATTCATAATCTCAGATCCATCGTCCCACCTTCCCTCCATATTTGGGCAAGACTGGCATCATCAACAAAGATCTACAGGGAAGAAATACCGTTATTTAGTGCTGTTTATCTTTTCATTTTTGATATGATGATATAATATTATTTTCTTCCTAGAACATATTATTTTTTGCAGATGTCATAGTACACTGTATAATGTATTTTATTTTACTTTTTACAACATAGCAGCCTCTGTTTAACGGACTTTATTTTACATTTTTCAAGAACATAGTATATAGTATGACTTTTGTAACATAATAACCTAATGCTATAGCATTGATTACTGAATTCATGATGTCACCCTGGGTCATAATTAAAGATGTGTTTACTCAAAGCATTTTATTTTACTCATATGGTTATCAAGCATAAAATGACACTATAAAGTAGCATACTAATTCATCCAAAAAGGCCAAAAATACGTATCACAGACTATACTGTATCAAAATACAAACGAATCAGAGTCCCAGACTAGTACTACTGACTGAGTGCAACAATGGTGTTGTCATAGCGCAACACAACACATGTAGCAACAATCATATCAGCTGGCAAGATAGAATTAAAAATAGAATTGTGTCCCTTGGCTGCTTAAGAGCTATGTGGAACCTACTGTACCTATTAGAAGGCATGGAATAACCCCATTACATTCAGTATTACGTATTTAGTTATTTACAACCTTTTGTATGACTGCCATGAATTGAATTATTTTGGGTTAAAATAAGTGTTAAATAGCTCTATATTCTGTTAGTACTCATTGCTATAGAGTGTTTGTTCAGTAACAGGAGTCTCCATCTCTCTCCAGCTCTTTATTAAACAGACAATGCATTTTCAGGTCAGGATACCAATTTGATCCAATCAGAATAGAGAACTCAGACAGGATCCAGATTAAACAAGTGAAATTGGAAGTGATGACACAAAGAAATTATCAGACAAAATTGGAACTGGAACACTGAAAAATAAGTACTCTCTCCTGATTGGCTGACATTTTGTCACCTATACCTGAAAATATAAAATAAAAGTATTTTCTGCTTATCAAAGAGCTGGAGAGACAGGGAGACTCCTGTTACTGAACAAACACTCTATAATGACTACTATCAGAATATAATGCTTTAACCTTTTAAAAAAATATCACTAACCCTACCTTTAACTAACCACATGAACCCTAGCATCCCTATTTTTGGCATGTAATTATAGAAGAACATTCTGCAAAAATAGGCAAACATTCTTTAAAAACATGCAAAAAATAATAATTATCACAAATGAGTGAGAAACATACAGTTAGAAACAAAAAGAGGATGAAAGAGAGGAAAGAAAAATACATTTGATTTTACAAATGAATTATATTTCAAATATATGTATTTCATTTAAGTATTGAGTGGTGTTTGAACTCTACCTCGAGAGCATCAAACAACAAAGACAAGCGTGCAGATGGAGATCTGAACACTGGGCTCTCACATCACTGGTATCAGCACTAACCACTTGGCAGGGTCCAATAGTATCCATACTGATGCATTGTACATTACACTTATACCAAGCTCATGGACATTGGGGAGACAGGTGTCAATCAACAGTAGATTCTACCAGATTCTGAGAAGGGGTGGGACCTAAAAGAACAGGAAGTCTGAGAGTGGGAGAAACAGGTGAAAACAGTGATGTTTAAGTGTTGGTCATAAATTCAGCTATTCAGTTGTCAGTGATATTGAGAATGATGATACAAGAGGATATGAAAAGAAAAAGAAAATAAAGATAGAAAGAGGGAAGGGAGCTGAGAAGGGTATCTGCATGGACAGGAAAAGATTCTTGGCATTTATTTCCATGGTCATTAATTGTGCGGTGGAGATACGAGGCAATTCAGATTGTTATTGTGGCCTCCTGGTGGCGCTATAATAGGGAAATATGTGAAAAGGGTGTCATTTCTTCTTAGACCGTTCAATCGGACACTGGATTCATGATTTGAAGCATTTTCCAAAAATGTGTTTTGCTAAATTAGACCTGCTGGTGGCGCTATAACAGTCCAATGTGAAAGGGGTGCCATTTCTTCCTTGGCCTATAGTGGGAATGTGCGTGTGCAATTTTATGGAAATGGCAAGCTGCATTCATGATTTGAGGCAGTTTGTTCAAAACGGACCAATCCTGCAAACTTTGGAAGCCAACCTTAGCCAATGAGGATGGAATATGGGAAATCGGACATATCCGGGTTGATCACATGACTATAGAGATACTGTGTACCAATTTGCATGACGTTAGGTTAAAAGCTGTAGGAGTAATGGGAAAAAAAAATTGGCCTCCTGGTGGCGCTATGACAGGCCCATGTGAAAAATGGGCAGAGGTTCTGAATTGGCATCCAGGGAGTGTGTGTGCACAGTTTTGCAGGCAGCGACCGGGCGACCGGGCCAACGGTGCCGGAGATTAGCTGCTAACACACGGACAGGACGGACAGGCGGACGGACACACGGACGGACGGACGGACGGACGGACGGACGGACGGACAGGGGGCAAAACATACTCTCTTGCCATGCCTTAAGATGATTCTAGATGCAGCAAGGAGATCCCTGGACGTGTTGGATGTCAGTGGAGAGGATTTGGACAATTTACTGAGAGAGGGATTCACAGCAGACAAATGGGTCTGCAACAGAGAATGGACAGGTTGGGATTTGGTAATGGTAACACTTTTAGTTTGCACTGTGACATGGTCGCAGATATATTCCAGTAGGTGGTGGTAATGCAACAATTACGGATGCTAACTGCCATAACACACCAAAGTAGAAGAAGAAGAAAAATAATCTGGTTAGTCTGATTTATTTTACACAGCCTACCTGGTTCGCAGTTTTCCACCCCCGTTCTGAATTCCCATAGACGTCTTTAATATCGCGTCAAATAAGAACTGTGTTCCAAAAATAAACAAATGATCCCGGCGGTTTGAATCTTATGGATATGAAGCATCAACTGACGGTGAGAAAACGATAATGTTACTTCCTCCGAATTAGTAAAATTTTCGCCAGAAACAGACTATATCAAATATAAGTGACTGACTATCACAAACGATACAGAACCTCCTCCCTGACAATGTTGCCAAGACAGTTTGTTTATTTTTGGACCACAATTCTTATATGAGACGATTCTAAGATGATCCAATGTTATTCTTCGCTTCAGCGTACGAGTGTTCAGAAATCTGATTAGAATTTCAACTCATTTCAAACCACTTCCAAGTGCCTTTAATTATTTTGGGGGAATGACCATCACGTTCATGGAATGTCAATGTACAATGTTTCTTATGTCTGAATAGCTCCGTCGGAAGAGCTCTTGACTCTGAACAACAAGGTCATGTGATTGAATCCTGGAAATGGAAAATCAGCATGAGAGCAATCTCTCCCTGGGGTCTAGTGCTGTAACAGGCATAGACTCCTGTGTTCTTGGCTGTTGCTAACAATAAGCCCACTTGTAAAGTGCATGAGCTAAATTCCTTTAATTAATTTGGGGGAATGACCCATCACGTTCAAGTAATGTGAATGTACAGAGCTTAGTGTGCTTGGGTATAGCTCAGTTGGAAGAGCTCTTGACTTCAGACCACGAGGTCATGGGATTGAATCCCAGCACAGGGTACTCTGCATCTGAGCAATCTGGCTCCCACGGGATTACTAACTTTTTTCACCTGTAAATGGCCATTGCCATTGACAATGCATTGGGCGCTTAAAGTTCAATATTTCAAAAACTACAAATTATTTCAAAGTAAAAATCTCAAGCATACATGTCCACAGTAAGGTGGAATTGTTCAATTGTGAATCAAGTTTATAGGCTAAAGTATGAAGGAACAGCGAGGTTCACCTTTAAATGTCCATTGCCATTGACAACGCTTAAAGTTAAATATCTCAAAAACTACAAAACATTTTAAAGTAAAAAGTGCCAAAACCTGTCATCCACCTCCATTATACATTTTGTATGTATTCGTGTTCAGGCAAACATGTCCACAGTAAGATGAACATTTTAAAGTTTGAATGGGGTTTCAATAATTTGTAGTTTTTGAAATATTTAACTTTAAGCGCCCAATGCATTGTGATGGCAATGGACATTTAAAGGGAAAAAAGTACAAACAGATATATTCCAGTAGGTGGTGGTAATGCAACAATTTCGGATGCTAACTGCCATAAAACACCAAAGTGGAAGAAGAAGAAGAAGAATCTGGTTTATGTTGTCCCCAAATTAGAGCCAGGGTGAGGATACTGTATATCAGCATGTAACCCTGTTAAAAACAAGAAAGTTAATGTGTTTGGACCTGGGTATTCACTCAGTATTTGTACCATAACCAGCTAACCTGAATAACTTATAATAATAATACTATTATAATACTTTTTTCCCTTTAAATGTCCATTGCCATCGACAATGCATCGGACGCTTAAAGTTAAATATTTCAAAAACTACAAATTATTGAAACCCCATTCAAACTTTAAAATGTTCACCTTACTGTGGACATGTTTGCCTGAACATGAATATTTGAAATGTTTTATGGTTTTAGAAATATACTCCTTTTCACGAGTACAGACCACGCCTTCAAACCAACATAGTTTAACATTCTTTATTTAGAAAAGAAGAAGATGGACCTGTCAGGAAGGAATTGGTTATGCATGGCTTAGGAGATGGAGGGAAGGAGGGTGGGAAGGAAGGGAGCTTTAGGGGTGGGGATGTAGGAGTGGAGATGGAGGAGGAGATGACGTGTAGACAGGGAGGTGATGAGGAAGGGGGGTGAGGATGAGGGAGTGAAGACAAGGGGTACGATTTATCTAGTGAGGAGGGTAAGTGAAGGATGTAGGGTGTGAGGATGGTGAGAGGATGGCTAGGGTGAGGTGAGCTGGAGGGAGTGAGAACAGAGGAAGGGGAGGTGGGGATGAAGGGGCATGTGAAGCTGGATAAGGGGCGCAAACGGGAGTGTGGGACGGAGGGCGTCGTAGCCCTGGGGAGGGATGAAGGACGGGGCCCAGTGAGGGCGCGGCCCTGGGGGAGGGAAGGGCGAAGCCATGGTGGGGGTGGAAGGGCGCGTGAAGCCCAGAGAGGGGGGAGGCATAACCATGAGGCTCCAGGGGGATGGAGACCTGGGTATTTGGCTTAGGGTCTGAGGAGATAGGCGTCCGTCTTGGCTGTAATCTGTGGACGCACCATCACTCGAGACCCCCGTCTGGAACCTGAAGACTAGGACAGATCGGAGAGTACAGAAGAAAGGGTAGGGAGGGAGGGGTACGAAGAACAATGCACGAATGACAGGTAGACCTGGCAGGTTTAAATAACCTCACATATTGGTAGAAGGGGTGGAGTTCAGGGCGGAGAGCGATTAGTTACCATGGCATCGGTGCCACTGTGAGTGGCAAGGGTGGAGCTGTGATCGGTTACCATGGCAGATAATAGAGGGCGGAGTTGACTCGGTTACCATGGTGATCGATCAAGCTTGTAACCTAGAGAGTGAGCTAGGAATGGAAATAGATCATGAGAGTAGAGTGAGGGGCAAGGTTAGTAACAATCTCATGCTTGAAGGCGTAGTCTTCCTCCTGAACATACATTGTACCAACTCCATTTCACGAGTACAGACCACGCCTTCAAACCAACATAGTTTAACATTCTTTATTTAGAAAAGAAGAAGATGGACCTGTCAGGAAGGAATTGGTTATGCATGGCTTAGGAGATGGAGGGAAGGAGGGTGGGAAGGAAGGGAGCTTTAGGGGTGGGGATGTAGGAGTGGAGATGGAGGAGGAGATGACGTGTAGACAGGGAGGTGATGAGGAAGGGGGGTGAGGATGAGGGAGTGAAGACAAGGGGTACGATTTATCTAGTGAGGAGGGTAAGTGAAGGATGTAGGGTGTGAGGATGGTGAGAGGATGGCTAGGGTGAGGTGAGCTGGAGGGAGTGAGAACAGAGGAAGGGGAGGTGGGGATGAAGGGGCATGTGAAGCTGGATAAGGGGCGCAAACGGGAGTGTGGGACGGAGGGCGTCGTAGCCCTGGGGAGGGATGAAGGACGGGGCCCAGTGAGGGCGCGGCCCTGGGGGAGGGAAGGGCGAAGCCATGGTGGGGGTGGAAGGGCGCGTGAAGCCCAGAGAGGGGGGAGGCATAACCATGAGGCTCCAGGGGGATGGAGACCTGGGTATTTGGCTTAGGGTCTGAGGAGATAGGCGTCCGTCTTGGCTGTAATCTGTGGACGCACCATCACTCGAGACCCCAAAAGAGAAAGCATAATTAGTCAGACATTAATTAGAACATTTACTGGACCATGGATGTGTGGGCGTTCCTGAGGTCTTGTACGTTGGTTCTAATGTAAGTGTGGTATGCTTGGGAAGTCCAACGCCCTAGAAGTTGGACGGTGTGGTCGGTGATGCCTCTTCTAGATGCAGAAGAAGCAGCACCGATTCGGAACGAATGGCCGGAGAAATTACCTGCGGGATATCCGGCCTTGGTCAGAACTTGCCGGAGGTGGTAGAGGAACCAGTGGCGGGTCGCGACTGAACCGGTATCAGTGGTAAATAACGGGTCGGAAGGAGAGGCGTGGGAGGAGTGCCTGGTATGGAGGTGATGGACCAAGGGTTCGTAAGGGCTGAGGTAGGAGTTGAGTTTAAACATGTAAATTGGCGTTGTTCTGCCGAATTGGTCTGTTTTGCTATGTTTTAGCAAGAAAACTAGTGTGGAGGAATCTGGAAAGGTCAGATCGGATAAACAGGGATGGTAGTGAGGAATGAATGTAGAATTAGAGGTAGTGAATTCTGAACATCTTAGAAACCCAAAGAAAGCTAAGAGAAACATTGCTTCCAGTGTGGAGTCTACAGATGGGTTTGTATAGCCAGAGCGGAGTATGTTGATGCATCCTGCGAGAACATCAGAGGTAATAGGTTGGCGGCGTGGAGGATTACGTGGCTCGTTCCTTCTCAGGCTCTTAAGGAGCAGGGTGACGTGTGAGTGCTGGGCAAAGGGGTGAGGTGCTCCTGTTAGGAGCTTAGTAATAAAATTTATACCTGATAGATAGACGCGGATGGTTGATGGATGCATGGCCCGAGAAGAATGGCTGTAGCTGATGTAGGAGGTGAGTGTAATGAGGTCCAGAGACGGAAATGGCAGGCTGTAGGTAGAGTGAAAGGATTGGAAATTTTTCCATGCTGTCCAGTAGGAGGAAAGTGTGGAGGGAGCTATACCTTGCAGGATGTGATTTCTGGAGATGGATACCAGGTTATGGAGAGAATGGTTTAAGGGAAGGTCATCTCGGAAAATGGAGGAACTGGAGTCGGGTGGAGGTCTGCGGATGGTGCCAAGGCTCTGAATCTCTGGAAGGAGAAACGTGACAGTGAATCAGCTACCGTGTTGTGGTAACCTGGGACATGGGCTGCTCGGATAATGAAATTATTGGTGACTGAGAGCCATGTTAGGCGCCTGAGAAGAGCCATGATGGGTAGTGATGCTGACCGACCTTTATTAATGATGTGGACTGTGGACTGATTATCAGAATGTATTAACACAGAGCGGCTGGTCCATTCATGGCCCCAAAGAGAGGCCGCGACAATAATTGGATACAATTCGAACAAAGCTGAAGAGTGGGCAGTGTCGAACGGGGGGGAAACAAAATCTAAGGGCCAACTATCTGCAAACCATCTCCCTCTGTAGTAACCCCCAAAACCTACAGAGGGCGCTGCATCGGTGTATAACTGCAAGTCCTCTGGTGAGGAGTGGAAATCATTGTAGAAAAAGGAGATGCCATTCCAGTTGGATAACAGGAGGTGCCAGAGCCTAAGCTCTGAGCGGCATTCTAGGTCTAACATGATATGATGGTGGAGGGATGGCACGGATGCAGCGAGGTGGAGGAGGTGGGAAATAAATGAACGGCCTTGTGGGATGATTCTAGTGGCGAAATTGAGGTGACCTAGTAACTGAAGTAGTTGTTGCTTGGTGCAGGATGTGATCTGTAGAAAATTGGAAATGAGTAGTGTCATACGGTCTAGTTTCTCTGTGGGGAGTGAGGCTTGGAATGAGATGGAGTCCAAATTAATTCCTAAGAATTCAATTTTTTGAAATGGACCTACTGTTTTTTCCTCGGCCAGAGGAACTCCGAGTGCCGCAAAGGCGGTCTTGAGGCACGTGATACTGCGTGCGGGGGGGGCTGATGGGGGGTCGACTGTGAGGAAGTCATCCAGGAGATGGACTAGGAGCGGTATGCGGTAGTTGTTGCTTAAAATCCAGCAAAGTAGCTCTGACAGATTATCGAAAAGTTTTGGGCTACTTTTACAGCCAAAAGTTAGTCTTACGGCAAAATAAAATTTTGACTGCCAGCAGACACCAAAAAGGTGCCATGAGTCTGGGTGGAGTGGGAGAACTTTGAAGGCAGACGTGATGTCGGCTTTTGATAGCCAGGCACCACGTCCAGCGAGCCGGATCAGGGCAATGGCATGATCAACTGTAGAATAATGAAGTGTGAAATCTGCACTGGGGATGAGGCTATTAATACTGGGGATGGATGAACCGTGTGGGGAAGACAGATCGATAATTAATCTTTTCTTCCCTGAATACTTCCTGGTGGCCACTCCTATTGGGCTGATGCGGTGAATGGGGAATGGGGGGGAATCGAACGGACCGATCATGAACCCTTGCTTGACTTCTTTCTCAAGCAGGGTGGTGACGATTTCTGGTTCCGTTAGTGCTGACTGGAGGTTATTGCAAGAGTGGGAATGATCGGGAAGTGTGGTGAGGCCGGGTGAAAAACCATAATTGAGACCGTCGATGAAAAAATGAACGAATGTGGGGTCTGGGTGGAATGCGAGCTCCTTGGCCAGGGCGGGGATGTTAATGGGGGTGGCCAGATAGTGCAACAGTCAACTTTTGGATGGTTTGGTTGGGTTGTGGGGGCATGTGTAGCGGGCATGGGCTCCTCCGCAGTAGGTGCATACATGCAGGAGCTTGCAAGACGATGAGTCGCATCCTGCATCATTAAAGTTGTTGCATATCATGCGGGAGCCAACAAACATGATTTTCCTGCCACGCTTGTCCGTGGCTTGGGAGGAGGCTGGTTGGGCGATGGGGCGGCCGGGTTTGGATCTCTTGTCCCGGCCTGGCTGGTATTGCTGTAGTCCTATTCCCATGAGGGCGGGGACTGATGAAGGGATGGAGGATGTGGTGGGGCGATCGTAATGATGAACTGGGGCTGCTGGCTCTCTTCTAGTTTGGGCTACGGGTGCAGGCTGGTGTGCGGTGAGCACGCAGTCGGTGGTGGGGTGGGAGGGGCAGCCGCAGATGTTACAAGCTAAAGCGGCGCTGCCTGTAAACAGCCGGCTGTAGAGCTCTAAGTCTAGCGCTCCCCAGTAGGTAGCGATGTTCCACTGTTGTATGCGGGCAGCCGCCCTCGCTGCGAACTGCCGGTGGTACTCATAAAACAATGTGCCACCAAACCGCACTGCCATGTCCATGATTATGGAAAGGTAGTCATCTAACTCTTGCCTTCTGTGGGGGAATAGGGAGCAGATGACATTCCTGAAGATAGAGAAGGCTAGGGTGAATTCTGTGGCAGTGAGGGTGTTGTGAGGTGGGGCAGTGGATGAAAGGTCTCGGAGGGTGATTGAGATGCCTCCGCAGTCGACTGTCCGGGGTTGGAAGGTGTGGGTGGATGGTTTTATGATTGCGGAGAGGTCGATGTCCATACCCTGGATTATTTGTTGACGGAGGTGGTTTGATATGGGTTGTGGGTTGAGGGCCAGCGCATTCAGTGGCACCTGGGCTGCGACTGCGGAGGAGAGAGAAAAGGGGGGGGTTGGAAACACAAGGGCGGGGGAGGGAGGGAAAGAAGAGAGAGGCAAGTTGCTCAGGGTGCCCATGGCTGATTGGGGGGGCACCTGAGTGGGGGGTGAAGGTGCTAGCCGGCCCTGTGTGATAGCCATCTGGGTGTTTGGCTGGCTAGCGGCCTCGGGGACGGAGACAGAAAAAGAGACAGAAGTGTGGGGGAAGTTGGATGATTGTGCAGGGGGGTGGGATGACAGTGAAGCCTGCATAGACGGGGGTGAAAACCTTTGCCGAGGGTTTTGGTAAGAGGGGGAAGGGCTGGGGGGAAAGGAGATTAAAGGTAGGGAAGGAGGGGGGGGGAGGGGAGCAGGCACAGGGGGTGGGGGGAGATGCATGGGGGTAGTGGAAACGAGCCTGGTCTGCTCTGCGTGAGTTGGGGGTCCGAGGCGGCTCAGCAGAGTGCGACCTGTAGGTGGAGATGAAATTGATTGGCGAATATTTTGTGTAATAATGTTAAGTGCTGGTGGATGGTTTACATTAATCGGAACCGACACAGGCTCACCTGATGGACGTGTATTTCGAGCGGGCGTTGTCGTGTCCGCTCTGCTGCCGTCGTGTCTGCTGGTAGATGGACCCCGTGCCGGCTGTCTGACGTCATCGTGGCGCGCCTGTGATGGTCCCGCTGGAGATGAAGAAACTCTGCTTGCTGTGGTGTAAAGCTTGAAAAGTTGTCCCTTGTTTGCTGTGCTGGGAAACACGACGCTCTTCTCTCTTAGCGCTTGCTTGAGTGAAAGCACCGTCCAATCGCGGATTGGCCCGATAACCGTTCTGGACGGGGCCGGGGAAGGAGGCGGTCTTAATGACGCCCGCCGTGGAGGAGGAAGAGGGGGGAGGGGAGGGTGCTGAGCGATGGTAGGCTCGACGCGTCTTCCTGGGGACCTCCCCCGCCGAGACCGGGCTGGAGAAGCGACCTGGCGTCGAGGGGTGGAATGGTGGCGTGGAGGAGGAAGACGAGGAGGAGGAAGACGAGGAGGAGGAAGATCGCGGCCCGACCCGTGATGGTGGGGTGGAACGAGAGGAGCGCGGCCCGACCCGTGATGGTGGGATGGAACGGGAGGAGCGCGGCCCGACCCGTGATGGTGGGGCGACCGGGACCGCTGGCTGGTCCGGGAGCGCTGGCTGGTCCGGGAGCGCTGGCTGTGGGCAGGAGAGGCGGAGGGTTGCCTGGGTGAGTCCCTTGGACCATGGTAGAATTCTACCGGAGTCTCACTGACGTCGGTTGCCCGCTGCCTCTCGCCTACAGACCTGAACCTTCGTGACAGCGGTGTGTCGGATAGAGTGGTGGAGGCATTAGAAGCGAAATCCTCCTCGTCGGAGGCTTGAAGGGAGATAGAGTCATCCATTATGAGGTAAGTTTTAAGGAGTGCTAACTTTTACGTTTGCGGAGTGCTAACTTTTACGTTTGCGGTGTGCTTGTGTTACGAAGAACAATGCACGAATGACAGGTAGACCTGGCAGGTTTAAATAACCTCACATATTGGTAGAAGGGGTGGAGTTCAGGGCGGAGAGCGATTAGTTACCATGGCATCGGTGCCACTGTGAGTGGCAAGGGTGGAGCTGTGATCGGTTACCATGGCAGATAATAGAGGGCGGAGTTGACTCGGTTACCATGGTGATCGATCAAGCTTGTAACCTAGAGAGTGAGCTAGGAATGGAAATAGATCATGAGAGTAGAGTGAGGGGCAAGGTTAGTAACAATCTCATGCTTGAAGGCGTAGTCTTCCTCCTGAACATACATTGTACCAACTCCATTAAAAGTTCAGAAATTTATAATGGAGGTGGATGACAGGTTTTGGCACCTCAAATAAACACTTTCACCTAGAAACTCCATTCACTCTTTTTATAATTCATCTTACTGTGGACACAAATGCTTGAACTTTTTACTTTAAAATGTTTTGTAGTTTTTGAGATATTTAACTTTAAGCACCCAATGCATTGTCAATGGCAATGGACATTTAAAGGTGAACCTCGCTGTTCCTTCATACTATAGCCTATAAACTTGATTCACAATTGAACAATTCCACCTTACTGTGGACATGTATGCTTGAGATTTTTACTTTGAAATAATTTGTAGTTTTTGAAATATTGAACTTTAAGCGCCCAATGCATTGTCAATGGCAATGGCCATTTAAAGGTGATGTATATTCTGGTCGAAAGAGTGGCTGTATTCAGTCTCCTGGAGAAAGGTTGAAGAAGGGAGGTTCCAGTGCAAGGTTTTCAGTTAGGCATCTTTTATTCAGCCCAACAGGCTACTGCCATGTTAGGTCTAATCAGCAGCGCACCGCATCACAGGTAACAACAGTACTTTATACCAGATTCAGATCCTACCCCCAAGGGAGGCCCAAGAGTTAAGACCCGCCCTTACTCCTTTGTCGTGGCTCGAGTCCCCGCCCACAGCCTGGTATAACATTAGCATTGTCCTTACAGTGTAACAAACTTGTCTTATTTCCAATTATCAAACTTTACTATTACACAAAGGCTGGTTTAGTCATTCTTGTTCAACATCTCTTAAGCTTTAGAATAAGACCACACACATTATACTTCCATGATTGCAAACAGCAGTTTAAGAATACAATGAGTCAAATAGAACCCAGCCGTCCCTCTAAAACTGACCACTTCCTTTAAATGATATTTCTCTTTGTTAACAGCACCAATCTTAGTTATCAAGACTTTACTCATTTTAACTACATACTGCAGACCTAAAAGAGAAGAATATTTAGTGGGTAAACATTTTAGCTGGTTATTCCTTCAACCACACAGAGATCTTTTGAGAGCTGCTAGACCAGCTGCCTTCACCTTAGCCATCACCTTGCATAAAGACAATAGTACTGTAATCAGCTCAAACCAAAACAAAAGAATGCTCTGTTGGACTCCAGCCAGCTTCAAACATTCTGTATACAATAGGACAATAGGCTTCTTTCCTGTAGGTAAACACAAGTTTCTTTTGTCAATCAATTCGAGGCGCTGTCTCTTTACCTTCACCTGCGAGTGTCAACACAGGATTTCTAAAGATTCACTCCTCAAGACACAAAAGGTTGGCAGAGCAGCCTGTTCCATTTCTCACCTCACCTGGGCTTCTAACACAATGGCCAGAACTTTAGGGAATGCAAATTGATCGCATCTCAACATTTAAATTCATCAGGGTGTCTTTACTTCAAGCAAGTTCTGCTGTCTTATTATATCCTTACTTATATTCAAATACCACACTTATGTTTGACAAGTATACATCAATCCCCTCTTGGGAGACTTAATAATGTCTACCATAAAGAAACTTTCAAACATTGGAAATAATAAATACTGTTAGAAACACTCTGGGTTAAATTCTCCGCCAGCCATCTGTCGAACCTGAAAAGACTCACCATTAGTAGCCTATTTACGTCGCCAACCGAACCCGGAAAACAATCATCATTTGGTTACTGTTCAAAACACATCATATAACATACTTTGACAACGAGTGTCCTTTTCGTGTTCACGCGCACAGAATGTTCTCCGTTCTTTCTTTTTCCGCCTGAGCTAAAAAACGCTGGTCTGTCTTCGTCTTGAGTGTCCAAGTTCTACTGGGGAATATTCAGTCCTTAAATCAGAAGCTGTTCACAGCTTGGGACATGAGATGAAGGAAAGTGGAATGTGTAATGGATAAGGGGTGGGGGTTGGATGTCATGTTTCAATGACACCTACAGGGCATCTCTCTGCAAGCCTGCCCGGGTCACTGGGGAATATCTCTCCACGGAGAGAGTGTATGGCGTTCATCTTGACAAGGCAACTCTGTTGAATCTGGAAGGCCCAGACCTGGATTCTGGACCATTGCAGTATATCGGTGGTTTTCAGATACCCCACCATCCAGTCATCTGTTTGATGGATGGGCTCCATCCGTCCTGTAGTGATGTAGTTCGAAGACTTCTCACCGCTCCTCATCTGCTCGACGCCGCTAGACCTGAGACACCCACTCGTCGGCTGTTATCCGGGACCAGTAGACCTCCTGACCCCTATAGAGATGAGTAGACAGACAGCCCTCCATGGACCCTCCTCTCTGAAGGGGGATGAGTTGTTGACGGTTCACCCCGGCTCCTGGTCCGTTAAGCTGCATCTGCTGGTTTCCTGCCGCGGACACGCCTCCAGGTCTAGAGTGGGACTTTTTGAGGGACCTGGCGTGGCATGGTCGGGGGCGTGCCGTTGTAGAACTCTGCTGTCCACTCAGCCTGATGTCCCCTCTTGGTACTGCATCCATCAGCGTCTCCAACTTTCTCCAACGCCATCAGTTCCTGACATGAAAATACTTGGAAAAAAACTTTCCCTATACTTTCCCTAGGAAATTAGACATCCTTCTACAAATATCACATTTTAGCTATGTTTTTAGTCAATTTATTCCTACATAAATTACTCGGCTCAATCTCTTTTTGTTATATTTTACAAAACCATGATTCTCATTTGTTACTCATGGACCAGACCGTTTTAGCATTTTCCTAATAGTACCATTTTCCACAGTTTTAGCAACTTTTTAACTCTATTTTCCTACCTATACTTCAACATTTGTTCTATAGTAATCTCTGTATAAACATCACCCCTCTTGGTTCTAAGTTTAGTAATATCAGAATTTTTACTCTCAATATTTTCAAAATGTTTACACGGCTTATGGCCTACTCAAATCTATTCTACTTAAGTACAGATTTTACAAAGATCAGTGCTGGTGATTTGTCGTCACGAGGGTGCAGAGCCGTTTAAACAAATGGAACGGAGACCTCCCTAACTGTCTATCAAGTATTAGCTAATCTTTCTACCTTTCCTGTGGCCGGCACCCCGGGCCTGAGGGGTGCTAAACACTCCCCTACCCCAGGGATCCACCGCTATTCAACTCCAATGGGAGTATATCTAAAAGATATTCACCCCCTGACATTCTAACAATGCCAGCAGCTTAGGTCCGTTCCAGGAAAAGACTGTCCACCATGGTGACTCCCATCCACCAACACTTACCTCGAAACTGCACAATGTGGTCAAATCTCCCTCTTTCTCAGCTTCTGACTCCTAACAGAGACAAGAACAAAGGGACATGGTAATTTTCAAGAAAGGCACAGAACATCTCTTATCTGGTGCTTTGGTATTATAAATGTTTATCTGTTCCTCAAACAAAAGAGAGGTACAGCCTATGTTTAGCCCCAGTGGTGAACCACTGAATTAGGTATTTTAGTCCACTATCGAAACGATCCGTGGTAGTTAAAAGAATAGTGATTCAGACTGGGAACTGGTTACAAGCTGTCACTCAATTGAGGCAAAGTTTACAGTTTCATTTTAGCACAAAAGAGAAAAGACTGTGTTTTTAAGAAAAACATGAAAGAAAGGGTGTAATACCATCACTTAACCATCAGAGGTAATCAATGGTTCTGTCCTAAGATCTCCTAAACATAGACCAAATTTCAACAAAATATGGATCACATAAATCTCCCTGTAGCACATGGCTCAAAGGCCTTTTAGAATAAGCCTCTGAACCCGTGCATCCAGAAAGCCTGTGAAACTTCTACATAACCTTCAATTATAACCAAATCATTCGTTTCTAAATCCACACTGTCTATGTACCCATTCACGGCTGAGTCAACTAAATAAAGTGTATCTTTTTAGTTGAAGCACACATGCTAGCTATCACATGTCCCCCAATATTTAAAGTAACACCAACAGATCCTAATGTGGTCATGTTATGCTTTTCCAATCTGTGATCAAACCCTGGTATTCGAAAAGAACACAAACAACCCTGTTTCTGGCCAGATAACAGGATCTCCAAAGGCATGCATTCCCAGGTTGTAGTCTCTCCAAAAACAGCCATGATCTAACACAAAAAGGACAACACACTCATAACAACATATTAGACCAGTTAAATAGTTAACACCGTCGCGGATAAAGCACAAAATGGGTCAAATTCAAATTATAACAAAACCTTTTCCTTGTTTTAAAAGCACTCAATGCCTTACTTTAGCACAGATTAAAATAAACAATCTAAAACTCCTACTTGTATCTTTTACATTAGTTCACTATTTTCGTCCTCTTTCAACCACATTTAACAATCCATGCAGATCATTGTCGTTGTTTTACGGCCTAAATATCACCTATTTATTCAACACAAGTCCTTAGATAATCATTTTCACATTATTTAGCTAATCAGCATTCACTCCCCCTCTCAACTGTGGTCAACAGACCAGAGTTGGAAAAAAATCCAAATCATCCTCAATAGACTATAAAAATCAAGCCACTTCAAGCACCCACAGGCACCCAGTATCCCAACTTAAAGTAAAAAATTAACACCTCCCCAAGACACATCAACAATCAAAATGTGTCGAAATTATCTTCCAACCCGCCAATAAGCCATTCGTGGCAACACCACAAATATAGCCTATGTAAAAATTTATACTAGACCAATCGCCTGCATGTACCCTGCAAAACGCAGTCCACTCCAGTAGCGTCCACCAGCGTCCACCACTCACAGCCTCCAGTCATTCAACACCTCACTGCATCTTCAACATTCATACAAGACTGTCATCGTGACTCACAAACATCCCCTCACTCACAACAAAGACTCATCAAAACACACTCACTGAACACATGCACACAAGACTCATATCCAGACTTACAAACACACCACATCACTCACAACAAAGACCCATTAAAGCCCACACACTCACTTCACACACAACACAAGAAAGGGTCTAAAAAAATAACCTCCCGTACGACCACAAGATATCCAAGTGCTAGGGAAAAACAACAGTTCACACAATGCCTTGAAATTCCATGTACCTTTCTTTTCCCTAACTAGAACCCTAGAAAATATGTCCTCCTAAAATCTCAACCCTATTCTGGTTCAGTAATCAATGATTACTCATCTGAGCCTGACACTTATGACAAGAGTAACCCTCCTAATTGAAAATATTTTCTATTGTTCTCAAGATACATACAAGGCTAACTCATCTTACTCCATCATTAATAAAACTAACCCCAGGAATTTTATACAGGCTAAGGCGCTCTGGGTCCTTCGCGCGCCGATATCTGAAAGCACTTGTACACGTACTCCAGTTGATAATCGGATCCTGGGCTAGTCTTAAACCAACCACAGTGGCATTCAAATGTATTTACATTCAATTCAACTTCCAAAACCGACCACAGCAAGCTTTTTTGGACCCCTTTGTCTTGCAGCCTACCGTCTATCGATCTTGGAAGGTGAATTTATACTATATTGTTCTAAATGTGTATCACAATGTTACTTATTATTGTTGGTCACCAAACCGATTCGAAATAAGAGTTCCTAAATCAAACGTTTGGTAATATGAAGTCCTATTATATTGTTATAAATTCAAACACCCCCTCCATTTGCCCCAAACCCGATTTGAAACAAGCCCTTTTTTTGACTTCTTGTCTTTTGGCTCCCAGTTCAAACGAGTGTGGAGGAACTAGAAGAGGCGTTCAAATTGTACAATTACATAAACATTTACCCCAGCGCCAACACTTTTTGTAAACTGTACTTTTTGTGCTCGGCTGCCCTGGAGTATAGTTAATTATCATAGGGATAGACGACTTACATTAAAAAATATGCAAACAATTTAACACTCCTGTGAAAGGTTTCCAAAGGCGAGTAAAGTGAGCTTTTTTTGCTCCTGCTTTTTGCCCCTCAATTATTCGACTCTGGAACATTTCAAGAGGCGCAAAATTCTCTAACACTATTATTATTGGTTCCAAAACCAATTTGAAATAAGCTCCTTTTTTGACTTCTTGTCTTTTAGCTCACAAGTCAAATGGTGCTGGAACACGAAGGCCTATTATATTGTTTACAATAGGTATGAATAGAATTTTTAGCTCCCAGGCCTTTAACGGACTGCCGAAGTTATTTCGTGCTACAAAGCACTTACCTCGCCCAGATCCCCCCCCAAAAAACTCCAGGAAACCAGTCAATCACTCCCAAAACCAAAACAAACAAACAAGGTCCTTTTCGTATATTCTTCCCACCAAAAAGATGGAAAAAATAGTAAAACGACTGCCGACAACCGCCATTCTGATGTATATTCTGGTCGAAAGAGTGGCCGTATTCAGTCTCCTGGAGAAAGGTTGAAGAAGGGAGGTTCCAGTGCAAGGTTTTCAGTTAGGCATCTTTTATTCAGCCCAACAGGCTACTGCCATGTTAGGTCTAATCAGCAGCGCACCGCATCACAGGTAACAACAGTACTTTATACCAGATTCAGATCCTACCCCCAAGGGAGGCCCAAGAGTTAAGACCCGCCCTTACTCCTTTGTCGTGGCTCGAGTCCCCGCCCACAGCCTGGTATAACATTAGCATTGTCCTTACAGTGTAACAAACTTGTCTTATTTCCAATTATCAAACTTTACTATTACACAAAGGCTGGTTTAGTCATTCTTGTTCAACATCTCTTAAGCTTTAGAATAAGACCACACACATTATACTTCCATGATTGCAAACAGCAGTTTAAGAATACAATGAGTCAAATAGAACCCAGCCGTCCCTCTAAAACTGACCACTTCCTTTAAATGATATTTCTCTTTGTTAACAGCACCAATCTTAGTTATCAAGACTTTACTCATTTTAACTACATACTGCAGACCTAAAAGAGAAGAATATTTAGTGGGTAAACATTTTAGCTGGTTATTCCTTCAACCACACAGAGATCTTTTGAGAGCTGCTAGACCAGCTGCCTTCACCTTAGCCATCACCTTGCATAAAGACAATAGTACTGTAATCAGCTCAAACCAAAACAAAAGAATGCTCTGTTGGACTCCAGCCAGCTTCAAACATTCTGTATACAATAGGACAATAGGCTTCTTTCCTGTAGGTAAACACAAGTTTCTTTTGTCAATCAATTCGAGGCGCTGTCTCTTTACCTTCACCTGCGAGTGTCAACACAGGATTTCTAAAGATTCACTCCTCAAGACACAAAAGGTTGGCAGAGCAGCCTGTTCCATTTCTCACCTCACCTGGGCTTCTAACACAATGGCCAGAACTTTAGGGAATGCAAATTGATCGCATCTCAACATTTAAATTCATCAGGGTGTCTTTACTTCAAGCAAGTTCTGCTGTCTTATTATATCCTTACTTATATTCAAATACCACACTTATGTTTGACAAGTATACATCAAAGGTGAAAAAGTTAGTAATCCCGTGGGAGCCAGATTGCTCAGATGCCGATTATACTGTGCTGGGATTCAATCCCATGACCTTGTGGTCTGAAGTCAAGAGCTCTTCCAACTGAGCTATACCCAAGCACACTAAGATCTGTACAGTACATAGACATACTTGAACGTGATGGGTCATTCCCCCAAATTAATTAAAGGAATTTAGCTCATGCACTTTACAAGTGGGCTTATTGTTAGCAACAGCCAAGAACACAGGAGTCTATGCCTGTTACAGCACTAGACCCCAGGGAGACAGATTGCTCACATGCTGAATTTTCATTTCCAGGATTCGATCACATGACCTTGTTGTTCAGAGTCAAGAGCTCTTCCGACGGAGCTATTCAGACATAAGAAACATTGTACATTGACATTCCATGAACGTGATGGTCATTCCCCCCAAATAATTAAAGGCACTTGGAAGTGGTTTGAAATGAGTTGAAATTCTAATCAGATTTCTGAACACTCGTACGCTGAAGCTTGATTCATACTTTGTCATACAACGGTGTCAATTGTCGAAAATATCAGATCAGCATCTGTATTTTAAATACATGTTTTATTTAAAATATTTGTTTTATTCTCAAATATTCTCAAATATTTGATTATTTGTGATGATGTGTCAGTATCCTGCATGGTCATGATCCTGTTGTCAAAACCCTGATGTCAGTATCCCATGGTATCAGTGGTGTCAGTATCCTGGAGTCAGTATCATGGTCCTGGTGTCAGTATCCTGGTGAATATCCTGGTCAGTATCCCGGTATCAGTATCACTATCAATGGTCGGTCAATTTATCGGCGCCAAAATGTGACTTCTTAAAAAAAAAAAAATCGGCATGGCCGGTGCACTGGTATCTAAACACAGGTTCATAACGTGTAGATTAGTTAGTTTGTGGGGGGAAACTACCAGCCAGTTCTGCTTGTTGGTTTTAGTTATGTGTGTTACTGTTTCACATTATTACTGTTGTATCTAATTAGATGGTATGCTTCCCTGTCTTCTATGGTTCTTCCTATGGTACTTCCCTGTCTTCTAGGGTATGATGCTATCGATCTTCCCTGTCTTCGCTTCCCTGTCATCTATGGTGTCTCAAATTGTGGGTCCCAGCTAGGGGGGTCCCCAAATTATTTTGGGGAGTCCCCAGATGATTTGCTGATTTGTTTTCTCAACAGTAAACAAACCAACATACAGTATAAGTGTATACTGGGTATCTGAACATTTCTAGATTTAAGGACTTTTAATACCTATAACATTGGCCAAATTGTCAAATATTGCAAAACCTTTGAAAATAGCCAATCTATATGCTCACAACGCCTTGCATTGGGAGGCGTTGTGATCATGTAGATTGGCTATTTTCAAAATTTGTATCTGTGGAATCGAGTCAAACTAAATATAATGCCTCAATTTCTACAATTCCAGGTTCTTGTCAGGGTGGGGGGTCCCCAGTTCAAATATCATTATTTTGGGCGGTCGGGTCGCGGCCTGAAAAGTTTGAGAACCACTGCCATAGAAGACTGGGAAACATGGGGGATTCTGATATGCTCACTACTTTGTCCACTAGAGGGCACTCCAGTTTTCAGAATATAAACTTGCATCTTCACCCCCTCCATACATCACAAATCAAAACAGTGACAGAGGTGTACAGTAGGCCTTCTTCAACACACAAGGGATTCCTTCTGGTTTTGTCCATAGTTAGACAGAGCAATATGCCCTCAAATGGCATTATGTCCTCTTATAGAGACTAGACTGTTTCAACATTTAAAAAAAAAGTTTATGAAAAATGCAATACAAAAATAAACAATAATTGATATAATTTACGTTCAACATAAACACACATTAAATAAGTTATTAAATATAAATAGATAAATAAATAGATCAAAGTCCCAAGTCACTGAAGTCACACAGGTAATACAGTTGACTGTTAGTGTGATTGATTGATTTAGGTGTTATTGTGTGTCAGCATGAAGTTAACTGTACACCTGTCCATGCTGGCACATAGTACATGTTACATAGTAACACCTAAATGAAACATAAAACACCAACAATCTGACTGTACCTTCAGCTGTACTCATCAAAATGTCCCAGTGAATTATCATTCAGACAAAACAAATATCCAACATGGTATGATGGACATCTTTGTGCTACACTGATGATTTAACATGACCTAATGTTGAAATATATGTCATAGTAGGTGACTTATATAACACAACTGGACAACTCAAATCCTACAATAGGTCCATATTTTCAAACAAGACAGTAGGCTGATGTCATGCATTGGCATGTTGTGGAATGTGGAACCTGAGCAGTACTTACTTACATGGGAAAGAAAGTTCACTTAAAGTGTTCCGGCATCACACATTGTTATTCATCCACTGAGAACAGAGGACTGCCCATAGAGTTCAAACTCATTCCTAGAGGATCACCCGTGTCCATGTTTAAATGTTCCTGATGACTTTGTGGTTGGTGTTCAGGCACAGTACTGTCCGTGGTCAGGCTGTTCCTCAGCGGTAAGAAACGTGTGAAGGGGAGGTGGTGTCGCTCCGGGGACTGATTTGATGCGAGGGACACAGGAAGTCCATGATGCGAAGAAGACACAAAGCGGGTGTATCCGTCAGCTAGCAGCAGTTCTCTGAATGTGCAGTCGGCCTCTGTGTAGTGGCTCTGAGGAAACAGTAAAGCACCGGATAAAGCAGCGGTTCACAGATATTTTTTTGACCAGGGCCCACTTGAAAATCTCGAAAGTGTTTGCGTGGCCCACTGATCTGGGTGGGCCGTGCATTTGAATGATCCATCAATCGATTGTGTTCCAGCTTGGATCAATGGATCTAACACTACAGTATTAGGCAGAATCACAAAAAAAAAATTAACGTTATATTAAGTTATATTATGAATACAATCTTAGTGTTTTGAAATTTATTTGGGGGCCACTTGCAATCTCATGAAGGCCCACATGTTGGGAATTAATGGGATAAAGAAATTGTTCCTGGCTTTCCTTCTACACCAATAACTAATCCTCCACCTTCCATTGTCTACATCTTGTCCCAACATTGACTCCTATCAAAAGTCTTTCTGTTAGAGGCCAATTGTGTCAAATATTAAACATTTTAAATTGAATATTAAAGGTTTTATGATGCTGATTTAAAGATGTAGCTATAATAAACAGCCTACTGTTGGACAGGAACGGCAGATTCACTGGGAACGATGCAGCATGCAGTTTTAAGCATACATAATTTATTTTTACATTATTATTATTATTAGTTATTTTACTAGCTGACAGCACACTGTACATCAAACATGGGTACCAAACAATCACAATCAAACGAACAATCAGCAGACAACAGAAAGCACAATCAGCAGACAACAGAAAGCACAGAGGCTTTAGGATAGTGTGGTTCTCTTTGCTTACCTGTCCCCTCAGACGGCCTCCACTGTCTATACAGAGGTAGAGAGATGAGGACACTCCCTTGATGACTGTCTGGCCGGCTCCCACCGATCTGAGCTCCAAAACACCTGGACACACAGAAACAGATCTCAGGTCAATCTATGTACTGTAGGGTAGGCCATAGGTTCCAGTGAAACCCCCAAAAATAAGTGTAGTGTCTCCGCTGGGACCCAAACTCACACAAATACATTTAACGACCTATTTAATTGTGAAAATAGCCTGTGAGCTTGTAGATATGCTATTTTCACTATTTCCTAAAAGTTTCTCACATTTATGGAATTTTGTCATTTCTTTTTAAATGTCTGAAATTCTTTTGAAAAAGGGGATATTTAATCGCGACCCATAAAAAATGGGTCCGCGACCCAAATATGGGTCCCGACCCAGTGTTTGGGAAACGCTGCTGTGCAGGCTACCCCTCTGACTCCTGCACATTGCTCTCATATGGACTCACAAGTTTGCAGAGCTGGTTTTTAAGTGTTTTGGTGCAAGTCCAAATCAGAGGTCCAAGTCAAATTTCAAGTTATTTGAGACATGTCAGAGTCATGGCTCAAGTCAAACATGACACATACACTCACAGCTCACACACACGCGCGTACACACTAACACACACACACTAAAGTATTAAAAAGTGATTTGAGGCCACATTTTGTAACTTCGAGTTCAGATCTCGAGTCTCAAGTCTACAGCTCTGCAATGTACAGTTTCTTTCTTTCTTGTACTGTATTTATACTTTGTTTTCTTTATAGCACACTCACTGTGTCGGGTCTGAGCACGGCTCCCTGAGACTCTCCCATCTGGGGATAACTCCAGATATAAGCCTCTTCTGTGATTCTCTGCAACAACAAAAAAAAGAGACAACGTTAAGCATCTTAAAGAAGTAAATACGATTGACAGTATTTTATCAATATTATCATTTACATTGTATACACATTGTAGTGTTGTGAGTACCTGTATAAAGATGCCTCTCTCTTACTTGATCGCCGAGCGACAGAAGAGGGCTGGAGTCAGGGATGTAAAAAGAGAGAGACGATGGAAGGTGCAAGACAAAGAGAAAAGCAGAGAAGGAGGAGGATACGTGTGAAAATGAGCACATTTTAGATCAATAGATAAATAAATATTAAATAAATAACGTATAAATTAGTAGATGAATGGTCAATATACACAGCTGTGAGCGAGCTTTTGTGATTGTGATCTCAGGCCAGGGTTTGGCCCCCTTTTAAAGGAGTGTGTAAAGGCCGGAAAGAGCCGGAGGAGTCCCACTCAAATGGGAGTAGCAGAGAGATGAGTCAGATGTTTTTCCTAGAAAAAGTTTGTGATTTCACTGGACGTACGCCATGTATGGGCTTTTTCCTGGTCCAGTTACGGAAATTCTTTGAGGGTGCCTGGCTGTCCTCACTAAGATTCAATATAATTATAAAAACAAATATAAAACAAAAGGACAAAGGTTTGTCATTTTCCAATACTTACTATTTCACAAACGTCATAACTTTGAATAACATACACTACAGTATGTACTGCAGGGGTCTTCAACGTTTCTTTCAGCCCAAGGACCCCCTATAGCTGAGAGAGAGATGAAGCAGGGACCCCCACTACATTGCATACAATTGTGTTGCAGATTAAACCTTTTCATAGATTTCATAGATAGCTTCATTGACTATCATAAATGTTTTTTTTCCATTCCAGACATTAATTAAACCCTCAATACTTGGTACTTGATTTGCTCCTTTACCCCCCTACACCAAACCTCTTGCCCGAAAATTGCAGATCTACAAGCTCACAACGCCTCGTGCTGCGAGGCGTTGTGAGCTTGTAGATCTGCTATTTTCGGGCTAATGTTCCTCAGAATAGAGATGCTAGGGTTCAAGTGGTTGATGTAAAAGAAAACAAATCCTATCACAAAGATTTGGCGGACCCCCTGGAGTAACTCTGAGGACCCCCTAGGAGTCCCGGACCCCCTGTTGAAGACCCCTGATCCACTGTATTGCCTTGCATTCAAAACATGCACATACTTGACATGACAGAAGAGGTGGCGGTGGCTCAGGGGGTAACGTGGGCGTCTGGGAATTGGAAAGTTCCAACTTCTGTTCCCCCTCTTCCCCCCTCTTCCTGACGTGAAGTGTCCTCGAGCAAGATACTGAAACCTGCTAACTGCAGAAGAACAGGTTGGTGTGTGTGAATGTAATGGATACAAAGGATGCTATAATGCAGTGGTTTTCAACCGTTTTCATATCAAGGTCCATTATTTATTCGGCATTTGAGCCGCGGACCACGGTTTGATGAGATTTAGCCTCTCAGACCCAAAACTTAAAATATTTTGTTATCATTGGATAAGATTTTGTCCACAATTCCATGCTGTATTGATGTTGGTACCATAGGAGAGATAATAACAGGCAAGCGTTGATCAAAAATAATAATTCCTCGGCATTCTCTAATTGTGTAGACTTCTTTTAATTAAGTAATGCAGATGTTTAACAATAATTTCATTTTACACTCTCAAGAGTTAAAGATCTATAAGGGTCCATTTGGTTACCAAAACTCCATAATTTTTTTCCTCTAAATTCTTTATCCCAAGATTTTGTAACCCTTTTTCACCCGGTGCCAATTGTCTAAGTGATCCTGGGCGCTACACTCCCCCCACCAGCCTAGGGAGCCCAGGGCCGAGCTCATGCCTCCTTCAATGCATGAGAGCCAACTGACCTTCTTGTCACCTGACAGGGGGGAGTTTCCCTGGTAGGACGTAGCACGTGGAAGGAACACGTTATTCCAACCACTTCCCATCCCCTCCATCAGGCGCCCCGGCTGTCATGGGGGAGAAGGTATAGCGACCAGGATTACTACATGTTTTTGTGAGGGTACCTAGGAGACACGGGGAGAACATGCAAACTCCACACAGAGTAGGCACTTTTGCCAACCCCACCTAGGGTATGGGCGCTGATGACGCGGAGGAGAAGACACGCCCCCAGCGCCCACAGCGTCCCCGGCGGGAATCGAACCCAGGACCCTCTAGCTGTGAGGCGACAGTGCTACCGACTGCGCCACCGTGCCCCGAACTCTACATCTTTTAACTGGGGACCAGCTGGAACCCCCTCAAGGACCAGTAGTGGTCTCCGGACTACTGGTTGAGAACCACTGCTGTACTGCATAAATGCAGTGCATTTACAGAGTAATTGTCTCCGCCAGGCCGAAAGGCATGGCGAAAGAGTATGTTTTGCCCCCTGTCTGTCTGTCCGTCCGTCCGTCCGTCCGTGTGTGTCCGTGTGTCCGTGTGTGTGTCCGTCTGTGAACTGCTAATCTCCGGCACCGTTGGCCCGCTCGCTGCAAAACTGTGCACACACACTCCCTGGATGCCAATTCAGAACCTCTGCCATGCATTTTTCACATGGGCCTGTTATAGCGCCACCAGGAGGCCGATTTGTGCAAAACATTTTTTTTATATTACTCCTACAGATTTTATCCAAACATCACGCAAATCGGTACACAGTATCTCTATAGTTATGTGATCAACACAGATCTGTCCGATTTTCCATATTCCATCTTGATTGGATAAGATTGGCTTCCAAAGTTTGCAGGATTGGTTTGTTTTGAACAAAATGCCTCAACTCATCTACGCAGCATGCGATTTCCGTGAAATTGTGCACGCACATTCCCACTAGGCTGAGGAAGAAATGCCACTTGAAAATGTTCAAATCAGCCTCATGGTGGCGCTATAACAGGCCGATTTAAGTTTTTACCTATAACTGCACCGATCTGCGTGAAACTTTGCACGCACTCTCCCTAGAGGCCAAGGAAAAACCTTTGCCATGCATTTTTCACATCTGCCTTTTAGAGCGCCACCAGGAGGCTGACTTTTGTAAAACAAATGTTTTGCTATTACTCCTTCAGAATCTGTCCAAAAATCACGCAAATCGGTACTCAGTATCTCTATAGTCATGTGATCAAGATGGAAGTGTCCGATATTTCATATTCCATCCTAATTGGCTAACATTGGCTTCCAAAATTTGCTGGATAGGTCCGTTTGAACAAAATGCCTCAAATCATGAATGCAGTGTCCGATTACCGTGCAAGGCCTAAGAAGAAATGCCGCCCCTTTTCACATTGGCTTATTATAGCGCCACCAGGAGGCCACAATAACCTACCTGACCTGGTGGAGACCTGTGCTCCGAGGAGCACTTTTTCTAGTTGGGAGTGTTATGAATCAAAGTGTCCTCATCCAAGCAATAGGAATAAACCACGAAATGTGTATATAGTATTAGTCCATTTTCTTTTAGCTATTGTTTAAAAAAGAAAAAGGAAATCTGTTTATTTGAACTTCATTATTTGATTTCAGTAGCCTATATGTATCTAACTCTTCTAAACTGCCTGCCTTGACAAATACTTAAGTGTTTTAAAGTGTTTAGGTACATAGTTACACACAATGTTACAGTAATAGACTGAGGATGCATTTCCTCTCCAAAATGTCCACATTTTAAGCCTAATTTCAAAACTGCAACAACATCCGGTGCAAAGCTTTTCATCTCGGTCACATCATCCTTGCTGATGAAAACGTTGTAAATTGTTAGTCAGTTATGTTTATAGAATGACAGAGAAAGAGAAACTTACCTTGATTTATGGATACAGTAAGCACCAGAGTTGTTTATTTGACCACAGCTGTGTAGTCTCACGAACAAGACTTGAGTGTGCCTGCAAGTACGTAGGTGGTCACTTGACAACTGGGGATGACGAAAAACATGGGATCACACTGTAGAAGGTGCGATAGGGCAGTGGTTCTCAACCTGTGGGTTCGGGACCGCAGGGGGGTCCCCACATGATTTTTTGGGGGTTCCCAGATGACATTAAAGTGACAATTTTAGGACTTTTCAGACCTTTTGGGCGGTGAAACCGCCCCTATAAGTGAGGTTTGGATATTTGTACAACAAATCCTGCGCTGTGATTGGCCAAAATGTACCCCGCCTAATCCTGCACCGTGATTGGCCAATCACAGTCTATTCAGGACTGTGATTGGCCAGTGTCACATGACACATGTGCATAGCCCTATATAAGAAACCATAACTTAAAAAAAAACATAAATTTGTTTTTTTTAAGTTATGGTTTCTTCCATCATAAAGAGTGTTTCAATAAATGTATTTATTTTTTGTACATGATTGGTTGACTCCATTCAGTATTGTGATTAGCTAGCAAGACACCGCCCACTTCACACAGGGTGTGATTTTTTAATACCTAAAGAAAAAATGAAATGAAAAAAAAAAAAGACCATTACTGCATCAAAAGTAATCAACAAACTATACTATAAAAAACTGGTCGAACATTGACCAAATTGTCAAATAAAATAAAACAGAGGCAAACATTGTGAAAATAACCGATCTACAAGCTCACAACGCCTCGCAACGCCAGGCGTTAAGAGCTTGTAGATCTGTTATTTTCACAATATGTATCTGTGGAACAGAGTCTAACAAAATGTAATGCCTCAACTCCTACAACTCCAAGTGCTTGTCAGGGTGGGGGGTCTCCAGTTCAAATATGATTATTTTGGGGGGGTTCGCACGCTGAAAAGGTTGAGAACCAGTGCTGTAGGGCAATGGTTCTCAACCTGTGGTGGGCTGTGAGGATATTGCAAGTGGGCCCGGCCCCCAAATATTCTTCTGCTGTATACAGTCTATTTAGAGTCAGAGAGCATTGAAGTTAACTATGGGATTTTGTTGTTTTAATCAAATGGGTTTCACAAGTTTGTTTTTGTTGATTGATAATTTGGTTGGGTTGGGTCCAGAAACGATGTCAATGTCCTGATTAGTAGTACCACCTAAATTACATTTTAGCCTTTGCATAAAACCTGCAAGGTCGTCAAGGCTAGGGCAGGTGCAGTCTCGCGTGGCCAGACTGTTGCCTCACACAATTTTCAAATGTTTCCGGTCATACAGTCTGGGACTCGGAAGCTCTGATCATGATTAAGATATAAAGCGGAAGTGAAGCCTCCTCCCCACTTCCGTTTTGTCTTTACAGTCGCGCAAATGTATCCTAATATAAATCAAAATCATCTAAGCAAATATAGCTTGCTGCTTAGCAGAAATAAAATGTAAAGATATTTTAAAATATATTTTCGTGACCGGAAATGCCAGCTTTCGTTACACGGATTTCGGGAGGTGTAGTTCCAGACTCTATATAGCATTTGGAGATTCTGGCTACGCAGACTAGCGCAGGTGCTACGGCAAGTGCTACGGGCTAAGGTGGAGTCTGAAGAGGTGAGTCTTCAGATTACTGATTGACTGTTGTAAAAACCTTTACTGTTATCAAGGGAAATTGTGAAATAAATCCTGGGAGAGCATTGTACAGGTATCTTTTTTTTAATTACAGCTTTTACAATCATCATTATTGTTATCATATTATATTCAATTATCATCACTACTCTCCATTAATAATATTAATTTAAATCATAACACCATTTGTTTTGTCAAAATGTACACATACAAGTAGCATATCTTAAATGTTCATAATTTAAAACATATTTACTTTGTCCAACCTAAAAGGAAATTACACTCAGTCTTAACTAAGTATGAAATGAACATACAGTTCAAATACATACACACACACATACATACATACTGTACATACATACAATAGTAGTTATCATAAAAAATGATAAAAATAAAACACACACATTTTACAAATTCCTTACCCAAGCTTCCACATCGTTAGATGATTAACATCATGACTTTCACTCTAAAATGGTTTTGTTTTAGCATGCATATTAACACAAACGCCTAACTTTTTTTTGTTTTGTTGTTTGAACAGGATTTTGTCATAATGCACTTCACTAATTGTCCCATCGTCTTTCCTATTCACATTTGTGCATCTCATATTGTCTGTTATGGCTTAAGAACATATAATTCACTTCCCCCCATGTACACACTACCCGTGTACACTCTCATCTAATAGCTCCCTTTGAGACCTCCCTCTATAGCTCTGTCCTACTATCCGCCAGTGGTGGAAAAAGTACTCAAACGTTTTACTTAAGTAAAAGTATCGATACTGCAATGTAGAAGTACTCTGTTACAAGTAAAAGTCTGGTGTTCAAAATTTACTTGAGTAAAAGTACAAAGGTATTGGTATCAAAATGTACTTAAAGTACCAAAAGTAAAAGTACTGAAATGTTTGAAAATAGCCGATCTACAAGCTCACAACGCGTCGCGATGCGACGCGTTGTGAGCTTGTAGATCGGCTATTTTCAAATAGCGTAGGTATAAAATAGGACTTAAGTGGTTAATGTATGTTTTATAATGTAACAATTTATATCTGCAAAGTAAATAGTAACTTAAGTTTTCTAATAATTGTAGTGGAGTAAAAGTACAATATTGGAAATTGGAAATATTCAAGTACAAATACCTCAAAGTTTTACTTAAGTACAGTACTTGAGTACATGTACTTAGTTACTTTCCACCACTGCTACCCGCACTATACTGAGATGTTACTTGGTAGAGTATAGTAACAACTGGGGGAGGGGGAGGCGGGGGGGGGGAGGGATGGGGGGGGCATCATTCTCTAGATTGGGGAATGTATTTTTCAATGGAAAAATTAAATAAAAAAATCAGGACACCTTGTGTCAATATTGCCATCTCACACTCGGAACGGAAGATGAACTCACAATGGGGTTGATGGAGTCACTTTCTACAGCGTCATACAGCTTCATGCCACAACTGTGGACCATGGAGATAGAGGGGTGGGGGTGTGGGGGGGTGGGGGGAACAGACAGACAGACATTCACTCATTCTATTCTATATTATCATCTTGTCAGATATCATTCACTCATTTCTCTTTGATTCTTTGAGAGGTCTGGCCTGGATCGTGTGTTGGTCATCTTCTAGTGTCCATCTTGACGTAGATCCGCTTTTTTTCTTTCAAAAAAAGTATCTTCTTTTTTCTTTTTCGGATGGGGAGGAGGGGGGGGGGTTGTCTATAAAATGACGACAAAACGCGGAAAATAAACAAGTGCTCTTATTCATATGATGACATGATGAGAAGCTAAGTGCATGCAATAAAATTGCAACAGCAATGACGTGGATGAATTGAGGAATAATGTTTTCCCCAGATTTAGTAATTGCCATTTCCCCATTTGTTTTACAAATATTTATTATAATGACAAGCTGAAAATAGCGATGCCAAGGTGATGCCAAATGGTTAAGCAATGATCTAACTCCATTAGATCCATTGGAACAGTTATCATTATTATTATTTACAGTTATTATTATTAATGTATTGGTTTTGGACATACAAGGTTTCTGATTGCAGTGCCGTCATGAATTTACCAGGTGCTTCTTTTCACCTGACAGCAAAGTCAAAATTAGGCATTTAGCATTTAGAATGTGTAAATATAGGTGCTTTTCTCACCTGTGTGCTTATCTTTTAGCAGGAATATGTTCTCACAGACCCCGACTCACCCCTCGGACCAGAGTTGACTGAAAGAAAGGACAGAGCAATATTAAATAAAACATTATATCAAGAACCGAAATAAATATGTTACACAACTGCCAAAACTAAAAGTAAAGATGAGGGAGTATAGGAAGGTATCAGAACATTCAAAGGCTAGATGTCCACAAGCATAAACATGTGTTTGGCAAATAACTGATCAAATCTGTCTCTTGTTTGGATTATTCAAAGCATATTACAGTAGTGTATCATGGGATTTTTTAAAACCTTAATCATCCAGTTACATTGGATGATTAAGGTTGCTTAACTAGAAATACATTTGCGTATCAAAGCTGTGAGTGTGTGTGCGCGTGCGTGCATGCGTGTGTGCGTGTCTACTACTGTAAGTGTTCAGCCCAACTCCATACCTTCACTTTGGACTTTCCTCAGGGTGACAGACGGGGTGGAGATAGCAGAGGCACGGAAGTTGGGCGGGTAACGTCTCTGAGGAATCAGAGGTCACGCCCCGGAGGTCCTTCTCTCTGAACATCTTCCTCCATGAGGGAGGAGCGTAAGTGAACGTTTTGGTGCCGTCCAACTGTTAACACATAGTCATGTACAAAATAACAAACGCTCACATGGGAGGTTACCTATTGTAATTTAGTCTAGTGTTCATGCATATATTTCATGCTGTAGCCTATACTGCAGTGGCTCTCAACCTGTGGGTCAGGACCCCCAGGGGGGTCCCCACATGATTTTTGGGGGGGATGCCCAGATGACGTGAAGTGACAATTTAAGGACTTTTAAAAAAAGAAAGAAAGAAAATAATAAGACCATTACTGCATCAAAAGTAATCAACCAAACTATACAATAAAAACTGGTCAAACGTCCTAGTGCTGGTCAGGGTTGAGGGGTGATTTGATTATTTTTGGGGATCCCCAGTTAAAATATGATTATTTTGGGGGGTCGTGGCTTGCATTGCTGCATATGCCTAGAATATAGTGTTTTCTCACCACCCATTTTTGCCACAAAAGGAGAATTTGAAAAGCTAAAGTCTTAGTCTTGGCACTGTTGGGCTAAAACTGCTCCCGCCCTTAGTAGGAGTGATTATCTTGATTGATTTATTTCGACTGACAGTCTGCGTTGTCTTACCTCATCCGGCCTCCTCTCTGTTCCCATGATGATGAGGGCATTGTACTCCTTCTCCAGGAGCTGTCTCGCCTGAGACAGATACACAAGGAGTGTTTTAAGATCATAATTAAGATAATTAAGGGTGTTGAAGATTGCGATAATCTCGACATTCGGGGAAACAGCAGGTGTGGTAATGTGGATTTCTGACAGCATTCGTGAGATAAGCCCCTTACATAATATGTCGGCATGACGTGTTGAGTAGGTCGTGCGTGTTGTGCCTGTGGAAGACTGAGGGATACCGGTGTGTTATGATTGGGTATGTAGATGGGATACCTGTGTCTTCTGATTGGGTATGTGGATGGGATACCTGTGTCTTCTGATTGGGTATGTATTGGGTAACCTGAGTGTTGTGATTGGGTATGTGGATGGGTTACCTGTGTGTTCTGATTGGGTATGTATTGGGTACCTGAGTGTTGTGATTGGGTATGTGGATGGGTTACCTGTATGTTCTGATTGGGTATCTGGAGCAGGAGGGCCAGGTCTGTGTAGTCAAAGGTGTCGTCTAGTGCCAGGAGGGCGCCGTGCACCCCGCTCTCTGTTAGGTTGTCTGCAAACTCCTTCAGACCAATCGTCTGCACCCAACACATCACTCGCTCGTTGGACCATACCATCACATCTGCGGAGAAGGGGACAGAGGAGCGCTGTTATCGACCACATTTGGAAAGTGAATGAGATAGCTGACGCAGGACTTCACCATATCACCCTAAACCCAGGCGCCAAACACGGCTAAGTGCGGATGGTTTGGTAGAATTCTCGGCTGAGGAGACATTGGTGTTCACCCAGGTGTAAAGGAAACCAAAACACAGAGGTTCACGCAATGGCTGTCTACCAAGGGCCAGCGGAACCTGCTGTGTTCTCAGCCAACTCCCTCCCCACACTGGCAACACTGCTGGTAGAGTAGATTTACCTTGGCTCTGATGTTGACTCTCCTCCCTCTTCCTCTCCAGCTCCTTTCTGTCGTAGTTCAAGCGCTTCAAGCACATGATACCATAGTGCATACTGACCCTATCAGAAAAGAAAGACGTCAGACAATTTCCATGTTATTTGAGGACTAGGAAACCAAGGACAGTATATGACTGGACCTTGTATGAAAAGCTACATAGCTTGTAATTTGACATGACAGATACGAAGATAGGAAGTGGCAACTTGGCTGAGGCGAGTGATGAAGTTTATTCAGCATATTATATTAAACAAGTGCAACAAAATATCCCAGTCTTAGCGTGTGATAAGTTTGGAGTGTGTTGAGTGGAACCACTATAAACGCAGAGTATGTAATTGAAGACCCATGAGGGTGTAAAGGTTTGCGCTGAATCATTTTGAAAGAGCAGCGGCCAACAGTGGGGCCAGCCCAATAAATGCAAATGTTGCTGACTGACTGAGTCACTGACTAATGAAGTTACAAAAACACTAGCACAGAGAATAAAAAAGGAGGGGACGACCAATCTCACAGCGTGAATAACTGCAACAACCAACAATGCATTAACACACGTGGACGAAAAACTGTTTTCGAATTGCATGGTGCACGTGGCTTTCGGGGGTGGAAGGATACTATACTGCGTATACACAGTATACAGTGTACATGCGCACTTACATGAATGTGCCCGCCTATGTGCGGAAAATATGCTATCCCAGTTCAAACTGAGAATATTTAGTCTGGGACAACCAAAGAAACAGAACAGTTATTCACTATTACAATGTCTTTTTTAATTGCTCTCTGCCTAGAAACAATAAAAATGCCAACACGCAGTGGAAAACTAATGTCAGACCTATGGAAGCTGTCCACCATCTTGAGTTGACCCTCAGTTCCTTCTTGGTGAGGTGGTCCAGCATGCGGGCGTCAACCAGGGATTCCATGAAGTAGGAGCGGTACTGGGGCAGACCCAGGCTGGGCAGCCATTCGTTGCCCACCCACTTCATGGTTCATGTCCCCATAAGCTAGAATCTGGAGGGTGGAGTGTCGCAGGAGGCAACAAAACAGAGGGAAGGGATATAGACATCGTTTAATGATAAATGAGGAGATGATAGACTTTACAAAGTACAACATCCTAAAATAATTGGTATCTGAGGCATGACTGATAGAACATTATTCTTCTCTGACACTGATTAACCCTTGTGTAATTTGTAATTTTGTAATTTGTGTAAGTACATTATTAAAGAACAAAGTTGTCCATATCCATATTAAGCAACAGGAGCTGAATGTGTATAAAATGGACAGAATAAGGAAAGATGGACAAGTTGTAAACTCCT
>NW_027660363.1:25000-26852 GCF_963280865.1 Gymnoscopelus braueri | reverse complement strand
AGCTCGCCCGATTGTCAACATGCAGCCACACTCAGCACTTGCTCTCAGGAAAAAAAAGGCTTCATACCAACTCTTTTTTGATGGCTAAGACTAAGATTTTTCCTCCTATAAAAGGTCATTTGAAGCATTCTACTCTTACCCTTTATTTTCCTTCCAATCATGTTCAGTGTTTTGCCTAAAGTTGAATTCTAAAGACGTTACTGAAATGTCATATTGTGTCTAAAAAGAACCTGTCCTACTCCTAGTCTTTCTGCTCTGTGCTGCATGTTGCTTATTGGGAGTGTGAGGTCACTGGTGTCTAGTCTTTGCGAGGGACTTTAGGGCCTATAAGCAGATCATTAGGGGCCTTGTACAATCACTGTGGGCCAGTGAAAGGCAAGGCCCACCCCTTTGGCCTGTACAGGAACCCCCATATCCTCACCACTTGCCCCTATAGCCAGTCATAAAGTCATTGGAAGCCCATGCTATGGGCTGTAGGGCACAGTGAACGACCCAATGCCCTGGATAAACATCGGCCCTTCATTAATGACCTGGGCACACATTGTAAAGTAATAATGATTTTCTAACCAGCAAGCATACACCTACAGGAGGATAGGTCCACGCCGATTTCTTTTTCTTGAGTAAAGATGTATTGATGAATCTATTTTTTCGTACAGCTCCCCATAATCCCAATTCATGGGACGAAGACATGTTTCTCTTTCTCTTTGGGTGACGGTGACTCAGGACCTCATGAGAACAGTCACGAGACCGTTGGATGACTTAACTACCTCTGAACAGCTGAACAGCTCTTTACCCCCAGCTACTGTCCTTCTGCTCGGACCACACACTACCTTTCACCACACTCCAATATGACCTGCATGAGGCGGACGGAGTAGCACCGCAAGGACACTAGAGCACTTCCAACAGACTGTTGATCAAGTCTGTTTGGAGAAGGACTTAGTATTAGCATACAGGGTCTCTTTAAGTTTATCCTCTCCTCACCATTGTGTTCCTTTGGCATTGTTTAACTTCCCAAGCCTGAGTTAAGTGTGGCTGATCTTCAAACTGGAATAGGAACAGGTTAATTTAGAGCGAGAGAGAGAGAGAGAGAGAGAGAGAGAGAGAGAGAGAGAGACAGAGAGAGAGAGGGGGGGTTTGTTCCCTCTTCAAACAGAAGTAGCCTCTTGACGGCTCTACCTTTCATTTTGTATTAACTTAATGAGCATAAGTATTCAGATACGCAAGCGAAAAAGCTTTTCTTTCTCTTCAGAAGACTCCAGATTCTCTTGAGAAAGGCCACTACATTCCAATAGCCAGCCTCAGGACACAATAATGAAAACGCGAGCACTTAACGGAGGACAAACAAGAAACCCCCGGGCCAGCTATGGAATGTCAAGACAATTTAAAAGATATTATAGGACATTTGTAATGTCACTTTCTGTTTTCAGGTCAAAAATCAAAGGCAAACACAGAGGGCAACATTTGTCCATTACAGTCGAGAGGGGGGGTCCCCCCGCCCTGAAAACAGCTGCAGGGGACACTTCCTGTTTGCTAATGACACTAAATGTGTTCAAGTCAACCATGTCAAGGCTTTTTTTCCCCTCTCCCTTCCCTCTATGAACGGACAGCTGGGGTGGAAGGAAGGCGTTTGACTGCCCCCTCTCTCTCTCCTTTTCTCTCGCTCACTTGACCGCATTCTCTCCAAAAAATGAAAGAAGCTCTTAACCGTGTGACAGACAGACACTAGCCGATGAGTCACCATAGGTGTATTCGCCTCAGAACACAGGCAGACTTCAGGAAAACTCCCGTGGAACAGAGCCAGCCCATCCCCAATCAGTCACCACCCTGTCCCTACCTGTTGTGTGCCTGTGCT
>NW_027660363.1:12500-20000 GCF_963280865.1 Gymnoscopelus braueri | reverse complement strand
CACACATGAGCGCGCGTGCAGTACTGTGACGAATGAGCGGCACTTAATTTGCGACTGATTATGCGGGCTGCGGGTCCCCTAAACCCCTTTGAACTTGTAATTGCTGCTGTTTTCAATAATGAACATTAAGAGGGATTCAGAAATGTGTGGCTAATTACAGGTTTGCCCCCTGCTTCTTTTTTTCTCTCTCCATTTTTCTCCATCTTCATGCTGCATGAGGAGGAGGAGGAGGAGGAGGAGCCGAAGGAGTAGCGGTAAGAGGAGGAGGAGAGCCCAGGAGGAGGCTCACGGTTTGGAGGCATGCGCGGCAGTCGTCGCGCCAGCTCCCCTTTATCTAAATAATTGTACAAGCTGGTTTATGGGGTTTAGAGAGGCGCTTTTTGTGTGAGTCGCTGTAGCCCCGGGGATATACGGGGACTGGCTTTCCCCTCGATCAATATTCACACAGATTCACATCTGGAGCCAAGGCCTGCTCTGCTTAGATTTGGATTTATTTATTTATTTCTTTTTGATTTCTTTTTCCTTATTCCTTCTACAGTTCCCTTCTTACCCCTTTTTTCTATTTCTTATCAGCGAGCGGCGCAACCCTTTTTTTTTAATACAAGCGGCTGCTCTCTATCGGAGACGCTCATCTGTAGCACCTCCCTGCACGATCTTAGAAGATGTTGGCCGCCAAAGAAATCCAGAGCTCTGAAGTTGAACTGGGTCTGCTGCCCTGTATGAATAACAGACACAGATAGTACAACACATGGTGCAACGCATGTGAGGCAGTGCTAGTCATAGAAGTGCATTGTGGGTAAATTATGGAGGTGAAGGCTCGGAGGGTCCACTGAGGCCATTGAGTCAGGGGAAGGATACAACAACAAATTGACCTGCTCAGCTTCACTCTTTGATGTGGACTGCTGCACTCCTAGAGAGAGAGCTGTCCATATGCCCAGGAAGGGAAGATGAGAGAATATATTGATGAAAACAAGTAGAGAGGACGAGAGCGAGGAGAGTGAGGTGAGAACAAGAGACATAGCTCCCAGTTATAAGGACCCTGCTGTGAAGGAATCCCACTGCCTTGCCCCTGGACTAAGCACTGCGTGAAACAAAAGCATGCATCTGAGAGGGGTGGAAGGGGGGGATCACACAACAAAATGGCAAGAGTGGGATTTGGTACAGTCAGGGTCCCATGACAAACCAAAACGTTGAAGCACGGGGCCTGTTTTTGATTTCTGCTCCTTGCTTCGATCCCTCACAACCTTTTCCCCCTTTTACTTCCCCCCCCCCCTGTTTTATCTTGGTTTGCTGCTTCCATGCTTATGCTGTTGTCTTTTCCCCCCTGCACCTCCACTCTCTGGGTGTGAGTGAGATGAATATCAAACCAGGACTAGAGCAGCTTGGAGGCCTGCAGCAGCAGAATCTCATTGGCCTCCATGGTCACCAGGATGCAGCAGCCACTGCTCCGCTACATCATAGCCTATAGGGGGAGTGTGTGTGTGTGTGTGTGTGTGTGTGTGTGTGTGTGTGTGTGTGTGTGTGTGTGTGTGTGTGTGTGTGTGTGTGTGTGTGTGTGTGTGTGTGTGTGTGTGTGTGTGTGTGTGTGTGTGAGAGTGTGTGTGTGTGTGTGTGTGTGTGTGTGTGTGTGTGTGTGTGTGTGTGTGTGTGTGTGTGTGTGTGTGTGTGTGTGTGTGTGTGTGTGTGTGTGTGTGTGTGTGTGTGTGTGTGTGTGTGTGTGTGTGTGTGCGTGTGTGTGTGTGTGTGTGTGTGTGTGTGTGTGTGTGTGTGTGTGTGGGGGGGGGGGGTTAAGGAAAACACCACTGAACCTCTGAAATCCAAATCCCCCTCCTGTAATACATTTTGTTTTGAGTAAGATAACCTCAAAAGTGCAGAAACAGGGGAATGGCGAGGAATCAGCTGCCATCTTAATAATCCAGTTTTTTTTCCACTGGGGACGAGTGCAGTATCCTAGACAGGCCAATCTACTCCCTTGGCACACATGACATCATGGAGCCCCATTTCCCAAAGTGTCAGCAGAGCCTGGTCCAGGCCAATGGATCGATGTTATGACTACAGTGGTAGTAGTGGGTTGGGGGTTGCTGAGCTGAATGGGGGGGTTAGTTAGGGTGGCTGGCTTCCGCGTTCTCACTGGAGCATTGGACCTTAAAGAAGTCTCCACAGCTGTGTGTGTCCCTGGCGAAAGTCTCTCCACGTGCAGTTGTGAGTTTATAAATCTGACTTGCCCTTCTCTGTTTGCCTTCCGCTCCGGTCAGGGCATGTGCAGTCACCTCTACAAGGGGCCAGTTGGGCTCACGCTGGGCTCCTGCATCCTCCATGAGGAGACGGTCTCACTCACTGTGTTCCTCTAAATATATGGTTCTTCCCTGGGTACACATATTACATTTTCAGTTGTTGTTGTAGTCTTATTGGAGAACATGTTGTTGGTTGTTTTTTTTTTGCTTTTTGGCAAGCGCTGAGGAGTTTCACGTGGCTTAATCACCTCCAAGCAGTGTGAACGTGTTGTAAACAGCCCCTTAGCGAAAGCACTCATTTCTGCTACTTCATTAAACAACCTGCGTTGAGATGCGAACAGCAGGCATGGAAATTAACAGGGAGGGAGGGGAGATGGGAGGGTTCCAGCACCGAGGGGAGGAGAGAAAGGTGGTTAATAAAAACAGGTATCCCTGCATTCCCTTAATACATGGCTGATCTCTGGGATAAACAAAAGCTTGTGGAAATGAATAACTAGAAACAACAAGCATCAGCTCAAAGGATTGATGAATTCAGATGAGTTCCTTTGAATTATTCTCTTCAGTGCCTTGCATATATCCATGTGCACATGTGCACACATATACACTGTAATGCGTGCAGGCATAATGTGGCATGCTTTATATGTCAATGAATGCCACACAGGGTTGGCCGGCTTTGAAGTGGAACTATGACTGATCTGGATTAGGGGGCAAAGTGTAAAGGTCTGATGGCGGAGCATGAAACGATTCACGGCCATTACATTCTAATGCTCTGCTAAACCGCTAGAACAGTTAGCGTCTATGCCAAGGAGCACTGTAAATACGGCTTTGTCAATCACAGGGCAGTGATACACTAACACCGGTGGGAATTACAGTAGAAGGGTTCTAATGTGAGACGCCAAAGGTTGATGTTGCTTGTCGTATAATTATACAGCCGGCAAGAGAAGTGGGAGTTACTGGATCCTGCCTTCTAAACTTTCATCCTGTGTTTTTCTTTCCCTTTCTCTTTTCTATTCTCCTCATCTATGGAAAACCCTATTGTTGTTAATGCAAAGGTGATTATGCGTACGCCCATGAGGGAAAGTGAAAGAACATAACTCGGGCATGTTTTTTTTCCCCATCCGTTTATGTCACCTCTCTCTCGTTCTCTCTCTTTTTCTACGGGATCCATCCATGCTGTGGCAGCCCCAATGAGGTCGCCAGGCTGGGGAGGAACAGATGGCAGACTGAGGTGACTTGTGTCTCTGTTTTCCAGGGTCGCTGAGCAGCCAGAACTACAACACAGCGTCAGACAATAGCCCAGCACCACTAGGCCCCAACACCCCCCCCCCCCATGACTTTACTAACAGCCAAGCTAAATATCACCAACTCTCAAAATGTATTGTCACTAACTTCTGTTTTGTAAACACCGACATGCACATACAAAGCAATAGGTATTCTAAAAAAGAAAGAAAGAAAGAACGAAGGTGCGGAATGTTCTTACAGGCGCGTGTGCGCGCACACACACACACACACACACACACACACACACACACACACACACACACACACACACACACACACACACACACACACACACACACACACACACACACACACACACACACACACACACACACACACACACACACTTGGGCAGTGGCAGTGAACCGAACTGTCGCCTGGGTTGCCACGGGTGACTGGAGAGCTGACTTCTGGGCTCCGAGGCAAACGAGCACATGACAGATTAGTGTGTGGGCCTCCTCCAGACCTCCACCTCTGTGACCCTTAGGAGCCCCCCCCTCTTTACTCCTCCTAACCCCCTGCTTTTACCCCTGAACCCCCCTCTGCCTTTCCACGCTCTTATACTCCTCCCTCTCCTCAGCCAACCTCACAAAACAACCTAAGGAAGAACCCTCGTCACCAGAAGCATCGCTGAGACTCACCAACGTGTTTCTTCACAATAAAGAAAAACGTCGAAATTACAACCTTGCGTTTTGAACCGGACAGTTTTGTAACAACAGGAGTGTGAGTTAACCTAAATCTAAGAACCTTAACAATGTAATTACACTATATCACAGAGCAAGAAGAGCCAACTAAACAAAGTGTGGTTAAAAAATAGAATAAAACCCTCATATCCAACGTGTACCGGAAAAATAATGTAGGCGGCGGCAAATATGGAATAAACAGCATTCAGCGGTTGTGTAAAAGGAGGAAGACGTTGTGTATTTCAAAACTGTTTGCAGATGTGTGTCTCCACCAGTTAAATGCTGCTTGTACTGGGAACAACACATGTGGATTAGAAGGACTGGAGGAGCTTAAACAAAACTGGGGATACTACAGGGCTATATGTTTAGTCTACTCAAACAACATGCCCTCTCTTTTGGAGGGATGGACTTGTGCACTTGTTTATCGTATGGGACAAACATCCGTTGCCAGGTTTTGGCCTAGCCCAGCACCCATGTCTTGTGAATGACCCCAGCCGGCTCTTTTATGTGTTTCTATAAAGGGCGGTCGAGGGAGCAGCTCTCATTGCAGGGCTCGACCTGACGATGACACCCTGTTGTCATGGAGACTAATGCTATGTTGGGCTGAGATTGGAGGACGTGGGGGTGTTGGGGGGGGGGGGGGTAACTACTGTCCCCAGCGTATTCTAAACTAATGATGTTTGTGACACAATGCACTTGCATCCTCACAAAGTGTGACGTGTGGTCTCTCTCTCATTAACCCCTGAATTAACAGGGTTCATATGGCCACTGCGGCATCCATTCTGCATCGTTGCCAAGTGTTACTATTGACAGAGATGTTTGCGCAACCAATTTAGCCCTATTTGCAATGATTTTCAATGGGCAACTGGCATTCCTATCCCTGCTGAATGAGATGTCCGCATTCCCCATGAGTAACTCCATACACTCATACATCAGTTTGGGCAACCAAAAATGGCTTAACTTAAAATAGCCAACAGCCACAGTCAACAGTCAATTATGCTCTTCAACATAAATGGCAAGGGCATGCTTATCCTAATACCGATGTATAAAGAGCGAAACAGTCATAAGGCTTGGTCCAAGGTCCAAGGACCTCCAAAATGGATGAGGGATATATCACTTCCCTTTCAGGGAGCCCAGGGGAGCAATACACCTGGATTAGCAGCTTAACAGCATTTCCCCAAACACCCAGGCCAAAGGGTGGCCCAGCACAGAACCTGAGATGCTTGATGCCTGAGAGTGCTACCTACTTACTGATCTGACTGACCCCCCCCCCCCCCACCCCCCCACCCACACACACACACACACACACACACACACACACACACACACACACACACACACACACACACACACACACACACACACGCACAAACTCTCATTGGAGCTGGCTTGCTCCTGAGGTCCCCCTATTTATTTTCATAGGTGTTTGAGGGTTTACACTAGTCAAAAGACAAGGCCAGGGCCAGGAGTGGTATCTTTGTATCTGAGTGCTTCCTGTTTTCATTGCAGGGCCGACCCTTGTCTTTACAGGGCCAAGCGAGGGCTAGCGGGGGGGGGAGGCTGAGAAGGAAGAGCAGGGGGGGCGCCAAAAGGCTAATTGAGAGATCTCGGAGTTTGTCTTTGCCAAATGAAAGGGCATCACCTTTTAACTACAATAAGCTCACACCATCTCTTTGTCTGTCTCTGTCTTGTCTCTCTTTTTCAGCCAGCACGCCCCTCTTTTCTACTCTTATCTAATGCTCCGTCTATCTATCCGTGTACCTCTCTCCCTCTCTCTGTGCCTCCCCTCCCCTCCTCTCCATTCTATGCCTCTCTTACTTTTTGAAGTGCAGTAGAAATTTTTACCCCTAACAGAGAAGTTTACCTTTCTGATAACATAATCTCCCTGTAGTATTGAAAAGCTTATACCAACAGTCTGGGATTTCCCTTCCCCTAATGTGACTGGAAGACATCCAGAAACTCATGGAAAGGGAGGGCGAGTCACAGAACAGATTGAGAGAGAGAGAGAGATGGAGAGAGAGAGAGGGGCGGATAGACAGGAACAGAGGGCATGGAAGGAGGGTGGGGTGGTTGTAGACGGTCTCTGACCCTGTTCTGCCAGCGAACACCAGCTGATCTGTCCAGCCGTTTGCCAATTACATTTGGGGCATTTAAGGTTGCAAACCCGACGTGCTCCCTGATGCAAGTTGGTATATAGGCTCCACATGAATGGAGCCAGGCTTATCACAGTGCCTTCATAGTTTTAATGTGTATTCATTACATATTACGTGATCTCCTTTTAGTTCACGAGACAGTGCCGTCCTCCAGGATGACAGAAAGTTGGCCGGCAGGGTCGGTCGCGGGGGGATCATCGGGCCGAGGGCAAGTGCCAATTGAGATGAGGCTATTTTCCATACGTGATTGTTATGAAGAAAGCCATCCCGCTATTTCTCCCAGGAGAGTGTGAGGTCAGGGTGAGCCCAGGGGGAGGTGGGAGGGAAGAGGGGGGGTTGCGCGATTTTGTTATACTGAATCCAAAAGCCAACAATCGCTACTGTTGGCCTGTGTTGTTTTTCTGTGTGTGAAAGTGGGGTGGGGGGGTCCCCATCTTTTGAGCCTTTCAGAATAGGTGACAATGGCTGGATGTTGAGAACATATGTAGAGAGACCCCTGTGGTTCATGGAAGAGGAGCTCCATGCTGGCCCCCGCCGTTTGAGAAAAATACAAGGCCGCTCTTTTCACTCCTCACCCCTTAGTTAATGAATGCATGAAGGGTAGAATGCCACTATAGGGCCATTCAGGGGCCAAAGTCCCCACGAATTCACCCTTGCACAAACGTATCCAGCAATGGAAAATACATTTGCTTAACAAATTAAAATAAAGAATGGCTTGTGCGTGTGTGCGTGCGTGTGTGCGAGAGGGAGAGAGAGGGTGAGAGGGAAAGAGAGAGTGCATCTATGGGTGGGGGTATTGGATAGAGAGAATTGAAGGGGGATAATTCAATTAGTCGTCTTCCCCAGTAGAGAAATGAAGGCAGGTTAGAAGGGCGGGATTATTACTTGTACAAGACTGGCCAGGGCTCTTCACAAAAGAGACAAAGATTAGAGGGAACATCTACGAGCAGGAGAGGTGATAAAGAGCTCAAATTTTTCTGAATTAACCAACGCCATTTAAAATCTCCCCTGTGCCCAACTTATTGCCCCCCACCCCCCCACCCCCCCACCCCTCCACCCCCCCCACACATTTCTCTCTTTTCAAGCCTTTCAATTGAATTTTAAAACAAAACACTTCCAACAGCTCCCTGTGTGCGTCATCGCTCTTTC
>NW_027660363.1:0-7500 GCF_963280865.1 Gymnoscopelus braueri | reverse complement strand
GAGGAAAACAGAGAAGTGCAGACTTTGCGCTCCCTGCGTGAAGTAAAAGAAGCAACAGCCCCTCTGAAGGACATATGGGATTGGGGGGGCATGGAGTAAGGGGTGTTGTAATTGTAGAATGGGCATTCATTAGCAGCAAATGCCGTAAATCCCAGGCTAAGTACGAATCCTTGTTCAGGAAAGCTTAAAACAATAAACTTGGGTCCGCCTGTAGCCCTTCCCTGACCATGAGGGGCTTCCTGCGAAATGCGACCCAGACGGAAGACAGGCTAACTCTCAACTCCCCCAGTTTGCTTCTGAACTTCAATAACAACACCACTAGTCGAGCTGTGACTTATAACCCCCCGCCACCCCAGCCCGTTCCTTCAAAGCACTGCTTTTGAATAATGTTGATACACACTTTGGTTGTTTGTTTGTGTACCACTAGGTTTTGTGTTGATTTTCAAGCTAGTCTCCAAATCCCTCCCATGCTGTGAGCAGTCAAGCTCATCCAGTGGAACCACACAGTGGCCAAAAGGCTGGCAGATTAATTTTATTGACGTTTCCATTTTCACTGCAATGCGATAGCCTCCCCCTGGCCAGGGCCGGAGCGACCCATGCGTATTTACAGACTGACCTGTCACTTCATTACCCAGCATGCTCGCTGCCTCCTGCCCTAGCCCGCAAGGGTGAAACCAGACTCCAAGGCTTTCAGCTCCTCTCCCTCTCTTTCTCTCTCTCTCTCTCTGCATCCCCCCCCCCTCCCCCCCTCTACATTACCACACTCTCACACACACATGGACACATAGAATGTACATGTGTGCACAGAGCGGCCGAGCTGCACGCAAACACGGATCTTGTGTAGGCTACAGTGTGAGTTGCTCTCCCGGACTATATGTACACATAAGTGCACATTGTAAATAGACAGAAACTGAAGGCAAACCAAAGAGGTGGAAATAATCAAAGAAATTATGATTCTGGGTGAAATGAGGTGAAGGTGAAAGAAAGAATGAAAGAAGACAAAGAAAGGAAGGGAGGTAGAAAAAAAGACAAGCAAGGAAAGAAAGAAAGAAAGACACGCAAAGAAAGAAGGCCCAACTTGCACAACCTCATTACATCTAAAGGAGAGCTGGTGCTTTGCATCCACCCCCACCGCACCACCACCACCTCCTTTTCTTATGAGCCAGAGAAGGAACGCTTCAGGGCAAATTGTCCCAAACGCTAATGGCTTCTGACTGTTCCCTGGCAACTCTGCCATTCTAACCTGTGTGGATGTGCAGTCTGAAAAAAAAAATGGGGAAGGGAGAAAAAAAAGTGCAGGGCAGAGCAATGGGGGAAACGTCCCATCATCTGCCCATGTGACACAGATGGGGGGGGGGTGGGGGGTGGCTATTAGGAGGCAGGCGAAGGGCCTAGGGGAACCGAGGTGCTGGAGTGTAGCCCCAGGCACTTTTGGAAAAGCAGCGCCCTTGGAGACAGAAAAAAAAGAAAGATAGCCCTCCCCACCTCTTCTCCCACTCTCTCCCCCTCTCTCTCTCTTCCTTTCTTCATCCCCATTCCTTCTCTCTCTCTCTCTCTCTCTCTCTCTCTCTTCTCTCTCTCTCTCTCTCTCTCTCTCTCTCTCTCTCTCTCCCCCCCATCATCCGCTCATGTTCTCTCTCTAGCTTGACTTTAAGTGTTCACAACGAAAGTAGTATGTGCTTGTTTTCATACGCACAGAAATTGGGAGACGGCATGATTGGGTGAAGGGGGGTTGGGGTGAAGGGGGGCGGCCATGGGGGTGGGGTGACCGGATACGATGAGAGAAATCAAGCGAACGTTCTACCTCGCAAACAAACAAGAGCCCAGTGCGAGAGCACATTGCGCACACATACATTCCCCTCCTCTCATCACCATCGGGGCGGTTATTAAAAATGCATCCAGATATTTCTCCCTGCGAGTAAATTGGTCTCTGGGCTGAGCTCATTAACGGGCTGGGATAGGACTGTAAACACACTGCAACCGCGCTCGTAGCTAATGCTAGCATGAATAACACCGGCTCATTCAGGGTCACTTGTGCGTCCCTTAAAACAGATTCTGTGCACACAGATTTTGCTATTGTAGGCTTCACCACATCTCACAGTGCTCTGTAGAGAGCAAGGTGGACCTGAGGCGAGCCCTAATGACTCTAGAGAACGCACTTCATTGCTAGGAGGCATTCTACTCTTCTGGGAGGTGCAAGCAAGAGCTTGGACCATTATGTGCCTATGACTGTGTGTAACACATGGCGTGGCACTATCGGCACGCCAAGAATCCTGCTACACGCACACGCACACGCACACGCACACACACACACACACACACACACACACACACACACACACACACACACACATTCCGCCTCACCACCACTCTACAATTGCAATATACCCCTACATGAATGAGTAATAACTCGTCAATAGTTGAGAAAACACACATTCAAGGCCACTCATGGCCTGCACACCACACACACTTATTGGTCGCCCATACTTGTGCAGACAGACAGGGCCCTGGTGAGTGTGTGTGGGTGCGTGGGTGCGTGTGCATGTGCGTGTGTGTGCGTGTGTGTGCGTGCGTGCGTGCGTGCGTGAGTGTGTGTGTGTGCGTGTGTGCGTGTGTGTGTGCACGCATGCGTGCGTGCGTGTGTGTGTAATATTCGAAGGCCGAGTGCTGGATTTGCACCGGGAGGCCCCGGCGTTTGTTTCAGGGTAATGAAGCGAGAGTGTGGAGGCAGTGGCTTACAGAGACTGTGGTTAAAGTGACTAATTACAAGAGACCCCCCACGCCCCCCTGTCAGCCCAAACCAGTCAGGCATGTTCACCCAGACTCACCCACAACGAAGGGAGGGAGAGCGAGAGAAAGAGAGCGAGAGAGAAATGAAGATCGTTACAGATAGAGGGAGTGAGAGAGAGAGAGAGAGAGAGAGAGAGAGAGAGGTACATAGGGGGGCAGGGGCAAAGTCTAAGAAGTTTGTGACAGCAGGCGCTCTCCACCCTTGGCTCTCCACAGCGTCCTGGACCTCCCCCCCAACACCACCACCACCCCTCCGCCAACACCCTCCTATAACGCCACCTCTAGCCCCACTGGCTCAGCCGACAGAGAATGGAGAGAAAAGATGGGTTAGGGGCGGTCGGAGGGGTGGGGGGGGTGGGGAGGATTTAGAACCTCTCTTTTCCTTCTCTTTCTCCTCAACTTTTCAGCCGGCATAAGCGGCGTTTAGCACATTCAGTCCCCCAAATGGCTGCGAACGAGGCAAGCAGTGGGGGCTCTTCTTTTGTTGTCCTCCGGTTCTCCCTTTTATTTACTCAGGATTTATGCTGGGGTCTCTGCCGGCGCTGGGACCACATGCTCCCACTGATGCACACACATACACACACACACACACACACACACACACACACACACACACACACACACACACACACACACACACACACACACACACACACACACACACACACGCACACATGCACATGCAGAGGCTCTATTCACACAAGCAGGCAGTGGAATGGCTGGCCCTCTGTTGCTCTATGCCTACTGGGGATTACAGGTCTTCCAGTCCAAACCACATGCTAGCAATATGGTAAGCCCTCAACACACACACATACACACACACACACACACACACACACACACACACACACACACACACACACACACACACACACACACACGCACACACACACACGCGCACACACACACGCACACACACGCATGCATGTGAACAAGTACAATGCAATATAATGTAATCCCTGCTGATGAGAAAATACAACACTTCAGCACAATAGCTCGGTGAATGAACTCTTGACGACGACACAAACCGTCCCCCATCAGTGTGTCTGTGTCTCTGTGTGACCTTATTAATGATACACACGGCCAGACCACGTGGCCTCGTCTAGACTCTCACCCACACCCATACAGTAGATGAGGCGTTCCTCAAGCGGAACCGCTTTAGTGTGGCCCGGGCGGCTGCCGCGGCCGGTGTTTTACGCTGATTATTTCCTGATCTGTGCTTAAACAAGCGGCAGCCGCACCCCCCGTCGCACCCCCCCACCCCCGTCCCACCCCCCGTCCCATTGCCACTGGACCATAAAACAACAGCTTAGTAAACACCAAAAGCACGCTGACAAATTGGGAGTGCTACGGCCCGAGTCATTAACAACCCTAAAACCTGTCGGAGCAATTACAGCACAACGCTCCCTCCCTCCCTCAGCAGGTCTCCCTGCCAAACTCAGGTGTCACTGCCCACTGCCTCCACCTCTTAACCCCCCCCCCCCCCTCCCACCAAAGCCACCTCTTCACCACAGAAGGGTAGGCGGAGGAACGGGCAAGCTTTCTCTCACTCCGTCTCCCTTGTCCACTGCTAGCTTCGACCCCCACCCTGGAGGAACAGGGAGGGGTGGGGTTGGGGGGCAAACCAACTCCGTCTCAACACAGCTGCATCTGCATCCTGGGTGTTATGACTGACTGAGTGGCTCCTTTTGCATGAGGCGTAATGCGTAGTTGTCTTCCACCGAAAAAACACATCATTAAGTGTTCCCTTAAATGAAGTGGAATAAGAGCTTCTAATTAGATGGCTTTTTTTTTCTTCCTTTTTTTTCTCTTCGTTCCTCTTCTGCGTGTGAGGAAGCGACGCAGTCAGGCAGCAAGATAGGCAGGCAGGAAGGGAATGAGAGGAAGGGATGTGGAGTGGGGTGGGGTGGGGGTGGGGAGGGGGGGTCAGTCGGTAGTTGTTCGACTCCTCTACCTCCTCCCCTCTCTCCCCCCGTCTCCACCCGCCTCACTCTCAGCCCCCCTAACCCTGCCATCAGGCAGATATCTCTCTGTCATCCCAGGAATGCCGGAGATAACTATCATCTCTCTAGCGATAGAAAGGCCTCTCTCCTCTCAAAAGCCCAGCACTGACCCTGCCGTGCACATCCCAACCAATCTTTGGGGGGGGGGGGCTGACCAGGGACGATGGGGGAGTTGAAAAGGCGGTGGGATTGGAGGGGAGGCGCCAAAGGAGGACAGAGGTAAAACGTTGTTTTTATTTTTCATTACAGCCTGACTGGGTATATTGACCTTTTAACCTAAAACAAAGGTTGAATTTGGAGCGGAGAGGGGAGGGAGAGAGATTGCTGACTGGAGTTCTCTGGGTCTCTTTACACTTTATGCATTATCATCTGCCAATAAATTGGGGTGTGGGATGTGGCTAGCCAGCATGCAGATTACCAAGGCTCTGGGCTGGGTAATTACTGGTGTAATTAACCTACTACCTGTAACAACAATTATCTCATTACATCATAAATAGGCCCTTTGAGGGGGCCCAAAATGACTGGTCTGGCCTTCTGTGATCATGAGCCCTTGATTATTTTCCCCCTGCTTTCTCTCCCATGGCTCCTCGATCTCCCCTACTTTTTCATTAGTTGATTAATCACTCTGTGCCAATGATTTTCGCAAGTCGCTATAGTGACAGTACCTCAGGGCACTGCATGTCAGCTGAGGGAAGGGCATGCCATCTAAATGAGTCACTACTTCGAAGAGAGGCAAAATGCTCTATACAGGATAGATCTAAAGGAAGTAGTTGGAATAGAGATGCATGAAAGAAAGGAAGCTTGCAGATGTCAGGATCCAATTTGCAAGAATGGCAAAGGGCTAAATTGCAGGGGATAGGGCAGCCCCCCCCCTGTTCTTTTTTGGTGTGTGTGTGTGTGCGTGTGCGTGTGTGTGTGCGTGTGCGTGTGCGTGTGTGTGTGTGTGTGTGTGTGTGTCTGTGTGTCTGTGTGTCTGTGTGTGTGTCTAAAAGGGAGCTGTGATGCCCATGACTGCCCTTCGCTCGGCAGACAAGGATCAGTAGCTAATGAAGGACTTCGGGTCTCCACCAGACATTTCCTCACTCGCTGCTCCTTGACAACTCCACAACCCCCCCACCCCAAACACACACACGCGCACTCTGAACACCACAGAACCGACCAACACTCCTCCCTCAATCCTAATCAATTTGGGCTAATTGGTCCCGTAGGTAATCTAGTTTCATCCCTTGATTTCTTCAAAGGACGATGTAGAAGCGTGCCAATACACCTGTCCACGTTCTTCTAATAAATGGCAACAGCTATTCTTTGCCTTACCAGTTAGCTCCACGCTCCACACTTGAACTTTGTTGCCATAGCAAAACAAAATACTCTGAGCCAGAGGCAGATCTTTTTTTAGGGTCAGATTCTGATGCGCTGTTAGATGTTAAAGAAAAGGTATTCCCCAAAAGCAGAACTGAAGCCACGCTGGATCGGAATGAGTGTTGAACATTAGCCGAGCAAACTGCTTCCATTTTGACTCTTAGGAAAACACTGGGGTGTTCCGTTGCTCGTCTTTGAAACGTCGAGGTTGCGCGAGGAGAGAATAAAGTGAGGGGAAAGATAAAAAGGGAACAAAGAGCGGGAGAGAAGGTGGGGGCATCATGTGGATCTGTCTGCTAGGGAGCGTATGGCTTTATTAATCCCTTCCAGAAAACCATATCAAAGTCCTCACACACAGGAAGAGCCGTACATCTGCAATGCAACGCGAGGCTCCCAGTTTTAGCTGAGTTTGCCAGTGCTGTGATTCAGAGCAGCTTACGCCGTTAAAGGCAGTGCATGATAACTGCATCGGCAGTGATTCTCTACCCTCAATTACTCCTCAGAGTCAAACAAACAAAGCCATTGAGGTTGTGTGGAGAGAGCTGGGATACCTTTGGGTTACAGACATGCCTGTTTGCCACACCCGACGGACACTGGCATCAAAGTGGGGATTTACGGAGATGCGGGTTTTGCAGACAAGGGAAAATGAGCAAATGAATTAAAAGGTTTATAAATCAACAAGTCAACCATCAGATTGTAGCCTCTGCTCAGCAGCCCTCTCATCAGCCAACTGCCATGAAGTTTTTTTTTTTCTTTTCTTTTCTCTCTCTCTCTCTCTCTCTCTGTTTTTTTTCTCTCACACAAATGTCCTGGAGGCAGGGAACAAAGCGAGCAGAACTGATTACTGCGCCGTTGCCCTGCTCCGCCAGTCTAAACTCTGTTTGGCTTCCTAATGAGCTCACTAAAAACCCAATTCATCACCCATAACCCTTTCTCAACCCGCCTTGAAATCCCCTATTATAGGGGGGAGTCAAGGTTGTCCGTTTTACAGGCCCTGGTCTGGGGTCGAGGGTTGCAAGGGGTCGGATGCTGCTAGCGGATGACAGTGGGCCTTGTTAGGGTTATGCTGACATGGTGCCGTTCTATCTTAACCACTTAAGCCCTATATATTTCGTAGTAAGATGAATAGTGAAAATAGCAGATCCATAAGCTCACAGCGTGTTGCAATGCAAGGTGTGTTGCGAGCTTTTTTAGAGCTGCTGTTTTAGCTGCTTTTGAATTGTTTTTCAAATATAATATAATGACATGGCCAGAAATTTGTATTTGTAAGTAAGTGGGTGAGTTCTATGTTTTTTTTTCTTCACTTCAACCCCCAGCCCCACCCTCACCTCCCATCCAACACTGCACG